>NC_071089.1:48916154-49121154 GCF_027358695.1 Spea bombifrons | reverse complement strand
CTGAGTATTGATTATAATTGTAAATAGAGTTTAAAACTGCAGGTATAGAAATAACTGGGTCTGTCAAAGTCAGAAGAAAATCATCTGCATACATTGTAATTTTAAAGCTGTCAATCCCCAATGTTTTGTCATTTGAGCCATAGGTTCGATAGACAGCACATAAAGCAAGGTTGCCAATGGGCAGCCTTGTCAAGTGTAATTATTAATTGGAAAAAAAAAGTCTGATTCTAATAAAGAGTACAGACGCATAGTATTGTCCCTAAAGGACCCCACTAGTTCAAATGTTGGCGATTAGGGGATTGATGCTGTCCTAAGCAGTCATAAATATTAAAATGTGGGAATAAAAACCCCAACTCTTCTGCAAACTCCCCTGGTAGTTTTGTGAATGAACCCCAAAAACAGAAAGTGGGCTGATGCTGATCAGATCACTCCTGGCCAATTGAAGTGAGCTGATTATTATGGCAGTCCCTGGATGACCCTGCCCTAGAAAGAGAGAAAAAAAACACATATTATTAATAAAAAATGCAATACTTAATTATTACCTGATTGCTTGTCATCATTTGTCATAATTTTTGGTCACTGATTATTGATCAGTCTCCCTGATCAATGTCAGTGGCCTAAACTTGACAGTGTCCTACTGTTGTAGACGCTGGTAGTACGTATCGGCATTACGGAGGTGACCTCTTCCAGGGGTTATAGCAAGTCCAGCACAGCTACGGGGCAAGTGACTACCAGTTTTGGGGGGCATTTCCCCTGATTCAGTTTTATGTTTCTTCACTACCCCCCATTTTCTTGTGGGAATTACGCGTGTCAATCTTTCTATGTGATTTTGGTACTGTTTTTTTTCCTCTTGTTGCTAACTACGTACTTATCTTGCTGCCTGCTTTATTCTTGGCGTGTCGATTCGTGTCATTAAAGCCTGAATCCTTCTTCCTAAACTGAAGGAACAGGTAATTCGGTGGGGTAATAAACCATGGAGTGTTAGGTTTAGTGAGCCGGGTAGGAGGCAATATTCTCTATTACTGAGATCTCTTTACGCCACCGCATAGGTAGACCGCCACCATGAACTAGTCAATTCCCCCCGAGGCAATCTCCCTTCCTTGTTTGGAGGTTACACCCCTCGAGCTAATAGTACGTGCCTCACTCTTAGTTGGCTAGGCCTCCCCGCTATGTTTTCGTCCCTCACTATCGCAGAGCTTGGTTAGCTATGGAGTTACTATCAGATATAGGTCCGGGTTCCAGTGGTATCAGAAGTAGTCCCCCCTTCCCAATTCTCAGTTCATTCAGGATAATCGTGGAAAGACTATAATTTAGTCTCCCTCCTCATCAGTTCTCATGATTTGGCAGAAATCCTGCTGAGAAGTCTTGGTGGTTCTCAAATCTAAAGATCCCATATGCTTTTAAATAGTTACCTATTCATTCGGATTTGTTGCATTTGCAAGGGATTAAATGGATTAATAAATAATGCTTTGCGAACTTTTGGTTCTAGGAGTAGTCCAAAAAGTGTTTGACACCTTAGATGAGAGCTTGTGTTGGCTCCTGCTGAATTCCTGTTTTTGCCCCATGGTTATTCGGTCACTTTTTTTTTTTTTTTTTTGCAGATAATATTGCTACTGCTGAAAGCATTAATAAAGGCAGGTCATCCTCAGTTAATATTATGTAGTTTATCTGTAAACTAACCTGGTTATCTGTATATCACAAATTCTCTATTGTATGTACTCATGTACCGGGAGTCCAGAATTTAGCTGCTGACTCTCTTGTTTTAATTTTTCGAGGTCCACCCTACAGCGGCAGCAATGCCAACTGCTGCTTTGGTTTTCAATTAGCTAATTTTACCCTAGAAATGCATCATGTTATCATAAGGGCATTATCCAGCAACACTGTTAAATCATAAGATATAGCCTGGTGCCTATTTTGTAGATTTGTATAACAATTCCCTATCCGATTTTTATTCAGACTGTCCTGCCCTTTCGTGGCCTATTGTCATTCTACCCTAGCACTTTCATGTAACACGATTAATCTTTACCTAACAGGAGTCCAACATCATATATTGTTGTATTTTCCAAACAAACCCTCTCTTCCTATCCGGTAAAAACCTTACTAAAAGGTCTGCAAAAGACAAAGCCATCAAAGTCTCCTAGTCGTTTATCTATTGATAGGGGGATTTTCAGAGCTTTAGTAAACTGTTTAAATGCATACCCCTTCGGTCCCGGTACGTATATATAGTGATTAAAGCTGCTGTGTTTTTAGTGTTCTACGGATTCCTGCGGCCTGGTGAGCTGGCTGCTATACCTAATTTGGCCTTTTTCTTAAAATTTCCGACTTACACTGCATTTCCGATCATTATGTGCTGTTTCTCTGTCATATGAAAACTATTCAATCTGGTCCGAGTACACAAATTAAGTTTTTTCCTACCAATTCCCCCTGGTGCCCAGTAGCCGCCCTGGAATCATTATTATTTTTGGCTGACAGTCCTCTTTGCATTTCCCAGGGAGCCATTATCATTAATTACATTTATAATATATGTTAGGTAACTATTAACCAGGATAGGCCTGTATACATAAATTTGACGAATCATTCTTTGTAACCTAATGTGCAAATCATAGAATTATTTGTGTTAGGAAGAACGAGCTGTTTTATTAGAAAGCAAGGACAAGATATCCGAAAATATAATCAGAACAAAGAGTAGCAAGTAACAGGCATACTGCCCGTATTGTCTGAAGCATCTTGTAATTGTATGGCTCATACCCTTGGGAGTTGGCCACTCGCAAGGTTGTGACTCGTAAACAACACGAGGCCAATACACACGTAAATTTGTGTATAAAAGAAGGGGGAGGATCCCGATTAGTCAGAAGCCTTGATTACCTGTATAGGAGTGCACGCCTGTACAGTGTTGGTACTTTCCCGAGGAGGTTCTCTGACTGGTCGCCGGTGCTTCCCCAGCTGATGATTCCAGACAGATGACGTGCTATCAGATTTGTGAATACTTGATAAGATTGTGTTCATGCAATATCATATTATCTATCAATACAAACATATTTATCCATTTATTCAACCTGAGTGACCTTCTTTAAAGGTGTATCCGAACCCATTGCCGTTTGGCAATACAAGGCCTTAGCCCACTCATATATTCAGGGCACTCCTTCAGAATTGGCTGTTCTAGCCTTGGCGGCTTCTAAAAATAAAGTTCCATATTATCAAGAAGCTAGGCAGATGGAAATCCTCTTGTTTTTCCCTATATATTCCCCAACCAACGACTAAAAGTCGCAATCCTTTCATGTCACTTGCACTGTAGTTATATTGGTACATATTGTTATGTTTATTCATTAATAAAAGTTATGGTCTGGCTAACTTTGTCTTCATTTTTGCCCTCTTCTAGGCCTACCTGGTATGTTGGTTTTGGCATACCTCAGACCGAATAGACCCTTTATATCTATATTTCTCTGTCCCCAAATCCTATTCATTTGCCCCTACCGCAAATAGTTTTTATAGGTGAAACTGTGAAAATGTTTCATTTTTTCCCCTACTTTTCCCCACATTTTTAGGTCCTGAAGGGGTTAATGTAATTTGGCACTCCCAGGAATAACATAAGCTAATACCTAATCCATTAGGCTTCTTGGGAAGCAGACTAGCTGAGCTAAATAGGTGTTATCTGCCATCAAATTCAACATCAAGTGTTTTTATTATAGACATTTTTCACATATTTGACTCAAATGATGAAAATATTTTGATACCAATATGAGTGTGATTATAGTTTTTCATTTACTTTACAAATAATAAACTAAAATAATAGACAGACTATGAAGAATTTCAAGGTCAACTTGATTACATGAAAAATAAAAGATTGATTTCAGTGTATGCTTCCCTTTAGCATATACATATGTAGACCCCATTCACTTTATACTTGAAGTACTATTTTAAAAAAGACTAACATTCAATATAAATAGTATTTTCAGCCCATAATCGTATAGGTTCAAGCTACATACAGTTTGTTGTCAGTAGGAAAGCAATTTTCTGTGTAGTGATAAATAAGTAAC
Organism: Spea bombifrons; assembly: GCF_027358695.1. Taxonomy (NCBI): domain Eukaryota; kingdom Metazoa; phylum Chordata; class Amphibia; order Anura; family Pelobatidae; genus Spea; species Spea bombifrons. The sequence goes on along the minus strand of NC_071089.1, from coordinate 49,117,117 downwards.
ACTTAGCATTCATATTCACAGCAAGATTCCTATACTGATTTAAGACAACCATCATTAAGTTACTATTGAGGGAAAACACAGGGATAATGCTGCTGTAACCATGATAGTGTTAGGATAAAAAGTATTATAATTTTTTTACATCTTTATCCTTTTTATCTTTAATTCACCAAAGTAAGCCCAAGACATGGTTTGAAATATTTGATGTGGAGAAACTTAAGTTGTCTGCACAGAGCCCTGGCCTTAACTCCATTGAATACCTTTGGGAAAGCAGATTGCAAACCAGGCCTTCTTCTCCACCATCAGTTCCTGACCTCACAAAATTATCTTTTGGCCAAATGGACACACATTCAACACACACATTCTAAAATCCTGCAAACCGAACTCTCTGCAATATATGAATATCCTTCCGGAGATGAGGTCTCCAGAACTGTACACAGTATTCTAGTTGAGGCCTGACCAGACATCTGTAAAACTGCCCCACTCTTTCTGCTGCTAATGCCTCTAGTTTTACAACACAGCACCCTGTTCACCTTTTCCAACATTTTATTGCAATGTCTGCTTAGAAAATAGGTACTTCCATGTCCCTTTCTTCTTTTGTCACTGGCAGAGCAATGACTAATGCTATATTTTTAATGCCAAGTGTGATTTTACATTTATCAACATTAAACTGCAGCTGCCACACTCGACTATTTATCTAATCGACTTAAGTTACTAGCCATATCACTTGTTCCACCAGGAATGTCTACATGTTGCAGACCTTTTCAACAAAACATACCTTACCATTAAGACCTTTTGTAACGTTAAAATATTAAATATTTTGGGTCCCAATACAGATCCCTAAGGTACCCACATCATTGACTACAACCTTCTGTCTCCTATCACTCAACCATTGCCTTATCCATTCAACTATTTTAACATTCACACACAAACACTGTACACTTTATACCAGAGGGATGATGTGAAATGCCTTACTATAATCTAGATAGGCAATATCTACTGTTCCTCCTTGATCTATTATTTTAGATATTCAGTAATAAAAAATAGATTAAGTTAGTTTGACACAATCTCCCTCACCAAAACCAAATGTTAATTCTGATTTTGCATACCATTTACATCCAGGTACACTAACAATATGTTCATTTAGCATAATTACAAGTAGAAAAGAAAAATAATTCAAATATTAATAGATCTGTTCACTAAGAAATGTACCACAAATAGCCATTTACTTAGCTATCTGAAGGACCATCAGAGTTCATCTCAAGGTATGAATTTGGTCTTATGGGATAAACACAGTCCACACCAAGTCTTCTATATAAAACGCAAAAAAACATCCTTAGGCTAGGTTTCCATTTGTTTTTTTTTGCTAAAAACGCCCATAAAAACGCCAATAGCGCCACCTGGCGTTTTTTTAGTGAAAAAACGTTGCAGCCAGATGTTAGCTGTTCTTCAATAGGAAATCGCAAAATGCCATTTCCACTTGGCGTTTTTCTGTCTGGCGTTTTTTCAGTCCTCTTTGGCGTTTTTCTGCTTTTTTGGGCTCTGTGGCAGTTTTTCAAAATCGCAGCATGTTGACACTCTGGCGTTTTTTGCAAGGAAATCATGGCGTTTTTCTCCAATAGAAGTCTATGGGAGAGAAAAAACGCCATGAAAAAGCCATGTGGGTTTATTGCCTTGGCGTTTTTTATGGCGTTTTTTCCACAGTTACAATGCAGAGGATGGACCCAGAATCTGTGTGTCCTACGAGAAATAGGCTGAAAACAAACAGTTTCACACAAAACAAAGTCCTGGACTGGTTCATATTGAATTTTACACCATTTGGAACAAACATGCCATTACAAACAAACATACGCGACCGGATCCTGCGTGCCAAAAGCAACAGCAAACAATTTGCACCATCATTTGGGGCCAATCTTCCCAGAGGAGCAGACATTCGGAATAAAGCATGCCTTACAAACCACAGAAAAGAGACAAAAGGGTCTACCAAGTAAATGACATCAGGAGAGGGCAGATACTTGCCATTTATCCTAATCCCTTTTAGCTGGGTGAAACTTCTAACTTGTAAAGGCTGGAAAAACTGCCTAAGGCCAAAAAAAGCAATTTCCACAGAAAGGCTAAAACGCCAGAAAAAACTCCAGAAAAAACGCCAAAACGCAGGTAAATGCAGTGGCAGTTTTCTTGGCAGTTTTCCTGGCGTTTTTCATCAAGAAAAAAACGCCGGACAAAAACCCAAGTGGAAACCTAGCCTTATGCTCGTCTTGAGTTATATTCTACTAGTATCTCACAGAATCTGGAGATCACTTACAGAAGAAGAAAATCGCTTAGTCCTAATTGTGGCAATCACAGATTTCCACTACACTCCCATGAGTTATTTAGTTGAAAATCAGACCTATATGGTTTGGATCTTTCCCTGCTGCAAATAACTCATTCAACTCCTATACCACGCAACACAGTCCGGAGAAATTATAATAAATATAATAATGCAACAATACATCATTCTATCTGTTGTCTAACCTCACATACTGTGTCTCTTTTTCCCTTTCTCCTTTAAAACAAAGATTAGCCTGTTTTGCATAAAATCTATTGTATGACTCACTGCTGATATTACACTGATAGTTTCAGAAGCATTTATCATAAAACACTTGCAATTAATCTCAATAACAGGTGTATATAATTATGACCAATTTGTCTTAGCTATATTTTCAGCATATTTGACAAGTGTCAAAAACTGACAAACTGATTGACAGGTTATTATTCGTATGCTTCTCTTCCACTGTTACTATGGTCACATCATTACTTCTCTGGGTTGATTATCAATGGAAACTCTTGGATAAAGGATTTGATATATGTAATGTGGATACTAATGAATATGGATACATGAACAGGAAGTTATGTGGATATAAGACTGGTTATATAAGTTTGTAGTGTTGATTTTTAATAAGGTTATGAAGGTCTTTGAAACAAAAACCCTACCATATTATTAAGATGTATGTGCCATCTAATCAATTAGTTGATACCCTATTCCGAATCCACAAATAAACATATTAAATGACCTCATGGGAAGTGGGAACATGACTGCTAGCCTATGCTAGGCTAGTCGGTATAGAAAAAGGCTATAGGGCGATGGTGTGCAACAGGGGGTTTATCAAGGGATTCCTGGTTGAGGCCTATCTCTTTTGCATGGCAGCCCACACTTGTCACCTGGCCTGTGCTCCTAGGCAGTGAAAACAGCAAGAGCTCTCTCAAATACTTTTCTCTAGTGTAATGGGGCTTCCCCACTTTTTAATGTTTATGAGTACGCATGAGATTTCTTTTGAAGACAATTGCCTAACATGCTAGGCTTTGTCTGAGGAAGCTGCTGATTTGATTGCTACCTGCTAGGCAGCAGCTGGGTCCATGAAGCCAAAATGACTGCTTGCTGCTATGTTAACCAACTATGCTAGACAAAAACTAAAAAGACATAATGTTACAGATGGATCTGTTATCAGATCAGTTGCCTGCCATACTGGAAAACTGATCATTGCTATCACACAGAGATCAGGGATTGTAATGTCACAGGTTCCCCCTCCCCATAAACTCCCCTTCCCCTCAATAAAAAAAAGAAAAATAAAAAGACAGGGAAAATGTATTTACATTTTTTAAACTGTTTTTAAACAAAAACATTTATCAGTGTGCTTTTGTGAACTACAACCCACAACCCCCTTAGCCAGAATTATGACAAGATTGGTTTGTAGCCACCAAAAGCAAGTGCAGCAGAGGTGCAAAAATGTTGTCCTACTTGTGGACAGATATATTTTGTATCTATATTTTATTTGTTTACTAAGTATCTATAAATAACTTAGTTTGTCCTGAAAGTACATACCGATAACCCATAACATTATGACCACTGACAGGTGAAGGACACTCTGTCAGTAGGTGGGATATATTAAGCAGCAAGTGAACATTTCTTCCTTAAAGTCGATATGTTATAAGCAGAAAAAATGGGCAAGTGTAAGGATCTGAGAGACTTTGACAAGGGCCAAATTGCAATGGCTAGATGACTGAGTCAGAGCATCTCCACAACTGCAGGTCTTGCGGGCTTCATGGTCTGCAGTGGTCAGTACCTTCAAACCATAAAAAGTAGTCCAAGGTAGGAATAGCAGTGAAGCAGCGATAGGGTCATGGGCGGCCAAGGCTCATTGGTGTACAGGGGGTGCAAAGGCTGGCCCCTATGGTCAAGTCCAGGCCAGACGAGCTACTGTAGCTCAAATTGCTGAAAAAGTTTGATAGAAAGGTGTCAAAACACAGTTCATCTCAGTCTGTTGCGTATGGGGCTGCGTAGCTACAGACCAGAGTGCCCATGCTGACCCTTGTCCACTGCCGAAAGTGTCTACAATGGGCACGTGAGCATAAGAACTGGACCACTGAACAATGGAAGAAGGTGGCCTGGTCTGATGAATCGGTTTTCTTTAACATCACCTGGATGTGTGTGTCTGTGTCGCTGTCAGGATTCGGCCTCAACCCTGCAAACTGCGAGGTGTGGCTTCCCCTTTAAGAGGTCTCTGACAGCTGGGAAGGTCTGCGTGATGGACGCAGACAACCCCGCTGCTAACTGCACCCCCTTCCTGCGCTGCGGGGGATCTGGATCTTAGTCTCATAGTCAGACCTATTTGAGGTCTGATTATAAGATGACCCCGATTGTCTTATAATCGATCAAATACAGTATATTCAAACATTTGTCTCATTTGTGAAGTGTATTTCTATCACTGTGTGTTCGAACACTCCTGCGATCTGGACTCCAACATCGACTAAGGGCTGAGATATGATGAGCCTGACAGTCGCTTACCTAGAGAACCGATCAGACTAGGATGAATCCATGGAGGCCTCACCTTGCAACTTACAGGACTTAATGGATATGCTGCTAATGTCTTGATCTTCAGGGCTCTAGTGGAGTCTATGCCTCGATGGGTCAGTGCTGTTTTGGTGGCAAAAGGGGGACCTACACAATATTAGTCAGGTGGTCATAATGTTATGTCTGATTGGTGTGTATATATAAGTAAGTTTCCCAAGTTAAAGTGTAAGGTTGTAATAAAAAGATAACTATAGCAAAAACTGGCCTAGCTTTTCATAAGGAAAGTATGTCCCAATCTCCTGGCACCCAAATGGTTTAATTGTGATTTTATCACAGAATTGCATGTAAATATATTTGATACACAGTAAGAGCATGCTCATATGTCAGCTGTATAATTTGAAGACAAAAATAACCTAAAATCTCTAAAACTAAAGGTAATTTATTTTTATTCAGTATGTGTCTCTTTTGCAAATCAAGATTAAGAACTCTATTAAATATCTGAGCTATTTTATAATCCAGTGATTAAAGAGGATAATGCTGGAATCTGTTTTGTATTTAAAATATGTAATTGTCTTCTACTCCGTGTGAGCATTCAAGTATAAAAATAATATAAATAAATATATATATATATATATATATATATATATATATATATATATTTATATATATATAGTTGCTATATATGTGCTTGTGTATTGGTGTGTGCTTATTTATGATTTCAAACATTTCTATAATCATAACTAAGGAAAAATATTTAAATATATGCATATTGTTTCTAATTTGCATTTCATATCAATAGTGGTTATTAATCAAACTGACATATAATAAGCTACAAGAATCATAATGTATTGGTTGCCAGCACCAGATGTTGGAAGGTGTTCTAGAGTTTCATACTCTAATAAGAGATTTCAGAGATGGAAATATTTCAGCCGGTTGCACTGCTATGATTAGCATTGTAATTACTAAGAAATAATATCTAATATTAAATGTTTTATTAAAGCTTATATAAACTAGCCACTGATCACTCACTTCAATGTAAGCATTTTTTTAAGTGACATAACTGTATGGCGACCTTTTAAAACTTGGTTAGTTAGATATTTTGTTATAAAAGATTTGCGACAATTTGGTTAAACACCAGCAACTCTGTGCTTAAATAACGAATTCCATGTTATCATCCTGGCTCAGATGCTTAACTTTTGTTTTTGCTGAACTCCCTTGCCAGTTTCTTGTATTATTATTAAAACAATAATTTGAACCGTTGGGCAACATCTGATGAACATATAGAGAAAAAGCTCACACACCATTTCACACTCTCATATACTCTAATGTTCGATCTCCATGTTTTCCTGTTTACCATGTTTACCATATCCGCTAGCTGCTTCCATGTCCCAGTCTCCCAGCTTATCTTCTTTCCTCTTCTTCTTTTTCTGCCTTCTGTCTTCTTTCTTTGCTTCTCCCTGTGTCTTCTTTATCTCCCACATCTCTGTGAACCTGGACTCATGATGCACTTCTCCCGATTGGAGAACAGGAGAGCGGCTGTCCCAGTGGCTCCTGCTTTTTGTGGAAGTGCAAAGAGAGGCCAGAATAATCCAGATTGGCAGAGAAAGAGAGGTGCAGAAACGATTCTTTCTCCACAAATCTATCCTGAAAGTCCCTGTCAAAGTGCAGCCTATGGACTCACCAGGACCCATGTAACGGCCGGCTCTGTATAGATGCTATGGTCAGATGTACAAATGGTTTTGGTTATATATTATATATCAATAACCTATAATTCAGTTATCCTAGACACAGATGCTTTATGTACACATTTGACCATTCAATTTATGATTAAAATAAGAACACAAAACTGTGCCAGCCAACAAGAAAAAGCAATCCTAGAACACCATTGGAAAGAACTATTTAGATGTAAGATAAGATAGCATGCTGTGCTGCTTGTTTTCTTCTTAACTTTTTGTTCTTTATTGATTGTAATCATGTAAAACACTTGGTTTTATACAGATAAAAAAGCTTGCAAATGGCTTAAATCCTTAGTATTTACCAAAAGAACAAACAAAAGCATCACTTTTATTAGTCACATAAATATCTTGCATAAGTTTGGTCATGACAAACATCTTTACTATCTGTGACAAAGACTTTAACTAAAATTTCAGCTTCTGTGTACCAATGTTGGAAAAATTTAGCATATTCAGTCATATAGTAACTTTTTAGTGCAACAGATCCATATAGTTTAGTCTGCTCATTAAATTATATAATTAAACAAATATATCTAATTACAGTACATTTTGTGTAGGGGTTTCCTTTTAGAGACTGACTTCATCTCCCTTATAATTAGTCAATTCTTAATGTTCAAAGCAATGATACCAAGGAACGTGTCTTACTTTGATTTTAACCCCTTATGGATAATGGGCGGTCCCAAAACCCATTGAAAACAGTGCATTTTGAGCCCATACATGTACGGGCTTTGTCATTAAGGGGTTAACTTTCACATTTATCTGAAAAGGGATCTCTCAAGGTAAACTTCTGTAAAAGTAGCATGCTTAGTTTTAAGACAAATACCTAAAAAACCTTTAGAAGCAGCAGTGGGCAACCCATGGCCCCGAGAGTTACTGCTGACCCTGCCTTGGTCTATGAAGTGATGTCTGATGTCATATGTACAGTCACTGGCGTAACTACCTTCTTTCTGTTTCCCCATACCACTTCAGAATTGTTTATAAAGGGCCCTTCCAACCTGGACCGCACTGATTCAGGTTGGATGGACCCTTTCAAAACTATTTTGAACCGGCACGGCGAGACAGGAGCGTATCTGAGTCACAGTGTGCAAGCAGCTAGATAGCAAGCTGCAGGAGCGGTAAGGGGGGCAGGAGGGAGGTGGGATGCATGTATATATGTGTGTGTGTGTGTGTGTGTGTGTGTGTGTGTGTGTGTGTGTGTGTGTGTGTGTGTGTGTGTGTGTGTGTGTGTGTGTATGTGTGTGTGTGTGTGTATATATACACTCACTGGCCACTTTATTAGGTACACCTTGCTAGTACCGGGTTGGATCCACTTTAGCCTTCAGAACTGCCTTCATTCTTCATGGCATACTTTCTACAAAATGCTGATATGTCGGCAGCACATCCATGATGTTCCAACACATCCCAAAGTTGCCCTATTGGATTGACATCGGGTGACTGTGGAGGCCATTGGAGTACGGTGAACTCATTGTCATGTCCAAGAAACCACTTTGAGATAATATGAGCTTTGTGACATGGTGCATTATCTTGCTGGAAGTCTACATCCCCTGTTAAAATGCCAGGTTCTTATAATTTTAAAGAATGAGACAAAGATAAATTACGTCAAAACTTTTTCCACCTTTAATGTGTCTTATAATGTGAACAAGTCAATTACATAAAAAAACACATGACTTGAAACTCATAATTAGACAGATATACATCTACATATCACTTTTGCCTGCTTGTGAGCTAAGAGAGGGGGTTGTATCTTGAAGTTTCTTAATCAGTTTCATTATACATCATTTGACACACGTTTCACAAAGGATGTCAAACACTAGTAATGAAAGGCACTTTAAGAGAGCCAAACAAGAAGACACAGACTAATAGAATATACACAAATGTAGATAAATCACAGAGAAGAAATAGTCACTGGAGAGTAACTTCAGCATTCGAACAAGAGAAAAACTGTGAGATATATCAGATTTTGTCTGAATCTGGAGAGACTTCTCCTTTTGGACAGAGACCAGAGATGTATAAAACCCCTTCCAAATATCCAGAGGGAAAGACAGAGCAATATAAAGAAAAGACTAGACCAGGGGCGTCCAATATGCGGCCCGCGGGCCAAATGGGGCCTGCAGCACCTCGAGGTGCGGCCTGCATGAGATCGGCAGCCAGGGCAACCGGGATCACAAGAGCCCTGCTACTTACCTGTGGGAGGGTCTTTTGTAATGCACAAAGGAAGCGGAACCCAGCAGAGTTCACGTGACATCACATGACTCTGCTCCAGTCCTGCTTCCTCTGTGCAGTACAAGAGAACTCAGAGGGAGGCCGCGCCCCCTGCTGAAGTCTGTGAGCGGCATAAAGAGAGCTGCAGTGCAGGTAAGGGGGTGGGTGTTTGAATGAGTATGTGTGACTGAGGGAATGAATCTGTGAATGAATGAGTATTTGAATGAATGAGTGTGTGTGTGAGAGCATGGATGTGTAAGTGCTGGAACCTAGGCATGATGTGACTGTGATTGCTGTTAGCAATCACACTCCTATCATGCCAAGTCAGCCAGTACATGCTGAAACCTGGCTAGCTGCACCCCTTGTGTATTGATGCTGCCAGCAGTATGGGGTCTGCACATCAACTACAGCCACCCTGTACCAGCATGTACTGGCTGACTTGACATGATAGGAGTGTGGTTAACACACCAAAATTGGACAAAAAAATACAACAACAATATTAATTTATATATGATTGTTGACAGCAATCACACTCCTATCATGTCCAGCCAACCAGTACATGCTGGATATGCCTGAGATTGCTGTTAAGAATCATAATATATATATATATATATATATATATATATATATATATATATATATATATATTATTTTTAAAGGTGGGGGGGTCATTTTCGGTTTCGGCTAAGTGAACCCTGAATTTTTGGTTTTGGTCCAGAATTTTCATTTTGGTGCATCCCTAGGATAAATAGAACTATTTCATTTTTACTTATCCAGAATCCTGAATTTGTAGTTACAAAACTTTCTAGGCCCAGAAATCAGAGAGAGGAAAAGTAAAGGTTTAGTGTCATTTACTTTATTTTAATCTGCATATCTTATTAAAGGCCATATTTTCTCAGAGTGAAAAATGAGTGCGCCCCTCTCACGTATACAATTCTGATGAAGTGGCACACTGCAGAAAAAACTTGGACACCCCTGGACTAGACCAAAATATCAATGGAAAAGGGGAGGAAAGATGGTAGAGAAGTGGAAGATATTAAAAAATAACAAAATAATTGAAAATACACCAATAGACCCAAAAGATGTAGGCATCTTTAATTTGTCTCACAAAGAGTTAAGTCAAGAGCAAATCTCGGTCCTCAGCAAAGGACTGAAGTTAGCGCCTACTAGAAAATTTGAAATGTTTCCAGCATATGTAGATGTCAATACGTTTGTTAGAAATCTTACTTTAAAAAAAAAATGCTTCAAAAACTCGTTGAGACAAATAAAAATCAAGCTACTATCCCCTGTTGTGCATACTGAGCTAAAAAATAAATCTAATTTTTTTCCCCACTGCCTATGAAACAGGTGTTTTGGATGTTTTTCAAAAATTAGTTATAGAAGAGCTAAAGAAAATAATACCATCAAAATATGATAAAAATAAAAATTATGTCCGAAAAAGAATATGAATTACTTAAGGCCATACAGGAGGATAACAATATTATAATTAAGCCAGCAGATAAAGGAGGTGGTACAGTCATACAGTCTAGAGATACTATATAAAAGAAGCATTTAGACAATTAAACAACACTAAAATATACATGAAATAAGAAAAAGACCCCACCTCTAAATTTAAAGGCATTCTTTTACAGTTTTTAACTAAAGGTATAAATAATAAATTATTAACAATTACAGTTTAATTACATAAACATTTTCTATCCTAAAATACCCACAATATATTTTTTACCCAAAATTCATAAAGATCAAAAATATCCTCCTGGCTGGCCTATAGTATCAGGGATTGGATCTATTTATTACATAGACATTATGCTACAACCATACATAGAAAAATGAAAGTCATATAGTCAGGATAATAATATTAATACAAAAACCTTTTTTAAAACAGTAGATACAAATAATTATATTGACAGACAAAATTGTAATCATGTACCACGGTTGAGGGGAATTCCAAAGACCCAATATACCCGACTACGAAGAAATTGCATAGATAAGAAAGTTTACTTTCAACAGGCCAGTCTTCTCAAACAAAGATTTTTAGAACAGGGATATGAAGTAAATTAGCAAATACATCTCGAGATACTCTATTGGAATACAAAGACAAAACACAAAATCAAGCATATAAAATTCCAATGATTTTTTACTACAATAATCAATCAAGAAAAATTAAAAAAAGTAGTTAAAAAACACTGGAATCTATTATTAAAAGACGATACCCTAAGGACCCTCCTACCTGAAAAACTGTTGGTTGTATTTAGGGGAGCACCTAATCTTAAACAAGAATTAACCAGTTATACTAAGGCAGAAAAGGATAACAAAAATCTGAACCATTTTCTTATTAAAAAACCTGGTTTCTATGGATGTAAAATGTGTTCAATATGTCAGTTATCTAAACCTAGAAAATACCCTATTACAGAAATAATTTCATTTACAAATGCCAAACACTTTAAAATAAAAAAATTTTTGACATGTAATATGACCAATGTCATTTATATGTTAGAATGCCCATGTGGATATCAATATGTGGGACGGACCTCAAGACTTTAACCCCTTAAGCACAATACTGTTTCTTACTTGTAGTATATTGTGGGACAAAGGCTCTTTTAAAATTTTTCAGTGTTGCTGTTTAGCTCTGATTTTCTTCTTTCTCATTTTGTGCTCCCACACATATTATATATTGTTTATTTCAGGACAAACAGGGCTTTCTTTAGATACCATTACTTTTATCATATCATCTAATTTACTATAAAAAAAAATGATAAAATATGGTGATTTTTCCTTAAAAAAATTTATTTTTCTCACTTTTTAAACAAAAAACTTTTACTCATCTGCAAAAACTAATTGAAAAACCTGCTAAATATTTTTATATATATATAAATTTACAGCTCCTGGTATATGTCACTGCCAAACAACACACCAATATGTGTTCCGCAACATCTCCTGAGTAGAGTGATACCCCACATGCATGGGTTTGTTAGGGCCTTTTACTCCTCGAACAACCTTTTTGAGAGGTGTGAACTTTTCAAATTGTCCGCCCACATATCCTATTTCGAGTATCTTTGAAGCCAGCCAATACAATTTATCCCATCAAACCAAATATTTTTGAAAACTAGACACCCCAAGGTATTTGAAATGCTGGTATTTTAACCCTTTCCATGCACTAATTTTACCACCAGCCTTTGTCAAACTTTTTTTTTCACATATTTGGGACATCTTTTTTTTTCACATATTTGGGACATCTTTGAACCCGGCCAATTTTTGTGAAGATAAAGAATTGTAGGACTTGCTCATTAAAAACTTTTTTTTTGGTGACAGTGGTGATTTTTACATGTTACCATATTTTTTAAATTTTTTTTTTTTTTTTTTTTTTTTTTTACTAATTACACTGATTAGTGAGCTGGGCTCCATTGACCTTGCATGGTTGGATGCAGTACCTGCATTCAACCTGCAAGAGGAGCTCGGGAGTTCTCAAGAGGGTGGATAGGGCTCTTCGGAGCAATCACAAGGCTATCGGGGTAGGGGGGTTGTGAGGCATGTCAGCAACACAGTTTACGCTTAGGAAGCGATTCCGATCGCTTCCTAAGCTGTTTTAGCCGGGCGCCGCCGCGATCTTTGATGTTCGGTGTGGTGGTGGTCATTTTTCTTCCAGGGAGGGCTTTCCTCCCCGGATCCACGGTCAGCCCCACATTAAAAAAGGGTTTATGGTTCTTTGGTGTTTTTTAAGGGTTTTTTGGTGGGAATGTCATGGAAAAAAATCCACAAAATATAAATTTTTATGCCATTGAGAGAGTAGAGAAACATTGGTGAGGAGGTAACAATTTAAAAGAAATTAAAAAGAGAAATGAAGTGGTTTTTTTTATTTAGAAATCTTACAACCAAAGGGGTTAAATGCAGACTTTGATCTGTTTAATTTTCTGTAGTTTGGTAAAAGATGCATTTATGTGGAATGTGGGCTTTCTTTTAATATTCCACCATATATATTTTTTTTATATTCTACATACATGCATATATTTCCAACATAAATATATCTACCTATAACCTGTATGACCTTTTGTATCAATCATATATGTTATTATTTATACTTACATGATCTAAATCGCTATGTTGTGAATTGGATGTGAGAACTACATGGAGAACTTTTGCTGCTGTGTGCGTCTGTCACTTTAAGGACTTCACACTACATAATTGGATGATGACAAAGAACCATTTGAAAGTGCAGTGGATGCCTGGTAGCACAGCCAAATGCCTAATTTTGCCAGAAATATTTTTTGGGTGTTGACCAAAAGCTAGAGGTTTTGATACAGTGAAAAAATAAATGGAGAACAAATGCCTGATGCAGTCCCTGTAAGTGGTATATACACATTTTATACACACATTTACAGCTTCCCCAAACGACCCCACATCAGTAAATTTTCAGTAAGGAAAACAAGAGGAAATGAAGCCTCAAAGAGTCAAGTGTCACTTCAACACTTTCGAGTGTAAATTTTTTAATCTACATGGAATAAATTACCATATTTGCTCGTTTATAAAACGACCCCCCCAAAATCTGAATATAAGACAATCCTATAGGAAATTTATTTTACTAGTAAATATTAATTCACTTGTAAACTATTTTTTCATATTTAATAAAAGCTATGATTGAAAAAAATATTTTTTTGTTTTTATTTCCTTTTGTTTGCCAACTGGCCCCCAGTTATGCACATCTGTCCCCAGGCTTACCACTCTGCCCCCAGATATGCCTAATACCCCCCTATATGCCACTCTTCCACAAGAAATGCCTTATTCCACTCTGGCATATAGGGGGTTAAAAGGCATATCATGGGACAGAGTTGCATATAGGGGGTATAAGGCATTTCTGGAGGCATAGCGGGGGGGTTAAAAAGCATATCATGGGGCACTCTGCCTCCAGAAAAGCCTTATGCCCCCCATATAACACTCCCCCCAACTTACCAGTGCTTCTGACTCCCTGGTGTCTGGTGGGGGCAGTGGGTGGAGGCCGGCGTTAGGTATGCCGGGGCTTCTATTACTGAGCACCGAAAGGTCATGTGACGCCGGTGCTCCGTCATAGAAGCCCCAGCGAAAGTGCGAGCAGTAGCGGGGGTTGTCTGCGTCCATCGAGCAGACGTTCACTTGCTGCCAGAGAAGAGAATTCCCTGCAGCGCTGGAGGTATGCACGATGCACGTAGACAACCTCCGCTGCTGCACACGCTTCACACATCACTGCTTAGTCATAAGCCATCAGAGAGGCAGAGCAGACCTTCCCCGGCTGTCAGAGATCACGGGGAACTCTGATCTCTGACAGTCGGGGAAGGTCTGCGCGATGGACGCAGACAACTCCCGCTGCTAACCGCACCTCATCCCGGCTGCAGCGGAAGTTGTGTACGCGAATCGCGTAGAGCTCTACACACTGCCCGGACCAAGCACCGGGGACTCAGAAGTACCGGTAAGTTGGGGGGGGAGACAGGAGGATCCAGGTCCCCTGCATCGCTGCGGGGGATCTGGATCTTAGTCTCATAATCAGACCTAATTATAAGATTATAAGACGAAGGGTATTTTTCAGAGCATTTGCTTTATAATCTTATAATCAAGCAAATACGGTAATAAGAAATTATGAGGGAATTTATGAGAAAGGAGAGAGAGTGGTTTGTGCTTTCAAAGTGTTTGTATATTAGGGCTTTAGGGTTTGGGTTCAGCTGAAAATTCAGAGGAATTTTTAAATTGGGAACCAAATTTACTGCCCCCTGCCCACATTCGCTCTCACTTAATCTCTTAAACTCTCTCTCATTCTCTCACATTCTCAAACTCATTTGCTCTCTCACGGTTCTATCTTCAATCTGCTTTCTTCATCCGAAATCCGAATCTCTGCAGGCATAACTTGGTGAGAACTTGGACTGGAGAATCGGGGAGAGGACGTAGCCGCAACTGTCACCATATTGGCTTGAGTTCAAGTTAGGTGATCTTCTCTCACCGAGTGGGGAAAAGGGGAGAGGATGCCACTGCAAGCACTGCCATTTTGGCGGAAGTTCCCAACGGGTTAGTGAGGAAAGTAGGGAAACATGCAGTGTGAGAGAGTGAATGAGAATGATAGTGTGAGAGAGTGAATGAGAATGATAGTGTGAGAGAGTGAATATGTGAGAGTGTGAGTAAATGTGACTGAATGTTGGCAAACATATTTTATAGGAAAATTCAGAGCTTTTTGCTTTGTTTCCGTCCAATTCAATAGGGGGATCTGGCTTCTGCTTCATAGATTAGTATGTAGCGCCAAATTTGCCAACATTCAGTACATTTGCAATTTGTACAAATCTGAATGCACTAGTCTAGTGCTTATGTGTAAGGGCAAGAGTAAATGTGCATGTGTTTATGGTCAGGTGTTTGTAAGGATAGTGCAATGTGCGTGCTACGGCAAGTCTTATGTGTGCAAAATGGATGCTGCAGCAAGTCCTATGTATGCAATATGGGTGCTGGGAAAGTCCTGTGTGTTCAGTCTGGGTGTTGCAACAGAGAAAGTCCTATGAGTGCTATATGAGTGGTATGGCTGGCCTCTGTGATCCATCCCTGCAGTTTAGGGTTTCAATGCATTATTTATTTGATCTATACCTTCAGTGCTGAATTTGCTTGTGATTTGCCAGTTTATCTCTACCTGCAATGCTGTTTCCATGTGGTGTTAATTTGATCTATAGCTGAACTACCATGGGGGAGAGAGGTGTAGCACAGTAAATGAAAGGATAAAGGTCGCCATCAACATGGGGGAGGCGTGTCATGTGTATGATCTGCTCATATGACCCCAAAGCTAGGGGACAAAGGGGGTGAGGCACAAGGAGCAGAGTCAAGGAGGCGGAAAAACATTGTTTGCACCAGCCCTGTCCTTACAATTGTTTTAAGACCCTTTGATTTATGATTTGTGGCTCAATATACTTATGTATCTACAATGTGTCAAATAATACAATGTCAGTGTAAATAATCCATCTTTATCAACTCCATATTTGTTAAAAACCCATCACTATCGTATTGTGCTTTTAATACTAGAAGCTCTTATGAGTATTAAGTTAATGTGTTATTTCTAAGTAAAGCCTAAAGAGAATGCATAACCACCGCAAGGGAATAAATTAAATTTCACCAAGTGACTTGCAGTCTTATAACTGGTCTCACCTCTTTTTTGCAACTGTCATCTAAATGATCTGTGAGTGTGTGTCAGTGCCTGGGGAAGGCAGCTAATCGGTCATGAAAACTACTAGGTAAAATTATTCATTAGCTAATGATATGATCTTTATTGAACCTTTGTTAGATATGCTACCACAAGAATGTGTTGCGAAAAAAACTTTCTTCAGCTGTATTAGTGTTAATGTTAATATTAGAAAATATATACTGTACAGTGCAACAACTGTGAACTTTAATCTAAAGCTTGTATAAAAAATATGTTGTTTGTTCCAGAAGTTTATATAAATCATTGGTTACACTCTGCCTGTTCATTGTTTTGCTAAATGATAAATGTTACCTGACTGCCATTTCCAAATGTTTTTCAAATATCACTGCTGCAGTTTGTGGCATTGTGTCAGGACTTGGATGATCAGGTCAGGTAGGAGCCCATGTGCAGGGAATACTTGGGGTTCAGTCTGTAACCCACAGTGCATGATTATAAAAACAAAGATGTCACAAGCAGAAAATATGCAATGTATTGTATGTATATAGAAGGACAAGCAAATAAGTTGGCGCTATATAAATAATAATAATAATAATAATAATAATAATAATAAGGGTAATACAGTCTGTAAGCAAGAAACCGGACGTATGGCAAAATAAATACCGGTAATAAGTCTTTTGGCAGGGAGCCCGCTTGGAAGGGCACGAAAGGCACACAGCCCACTTGGAAGGGCACGAAAGGCACACAGCCCACTTGGAAGGGCACGAAAGGCACACAGCCCACTTGGAAGGGCACGAAAGGCACACAGCCCACTTGGAAGGGCACGAAAGGCACACAGCCCACTTGGAAAGGCACAAAAGGCACACAGCCCACTTGGAAAGGCACAAAAGGCACACAGCCCACTTGGAAGGGCACGAAAGGCACACAGCCCACTTGGAAGGGCACAAAAGGCACACAGCCAACTTGGAAGGGCACGAAAGGCACACAGCCCACTTGGAAGGGCACGAAAGGCACACAGCCCACTTGGAAGGGCACGAAAGGCACACAGCCCACTTGGAAGGGCACGAAAGGCACACAGCCCACTTGGAAGGGCACGAAAGGCACACAGCCCACTTGGAAGGGCACGAAAGGCACACAGCCCACTTGGAAGGGCACGAAAGGCACACAGCCCACTTGGAAGGGCACGAAAGGCACACAGCCCACTTGGAAGGACACAAAGCAGGGAATCCACTTGGAAGGACACAAAGCAGGGAATCCACTTGGAAGGACACAAAGCAGGCAACCAGGAACGGTGCAGGTGCAGAGCCACAGCAGAAAGGTCCACAGACTTCAATACAAAGGCCCTGACTGAAGGGCAGGGCAGGTTCATAATCCAGGTAACAAGGCCCAGCTGGATGTATTGACTAGGGCTCAACCCAAGTAACAAGGCACACCTAATCCTAGTAATGAGTACTGAGTGCTCCAGAGGGCAGAGGGTGGCCACTAGTGGTAGCAGATTTAAATGCTACAGGTATAAAAAAGGCATGGTTCAGGCAGCGAAAAAGTGGTTCCTGACACATTGGTTCATAAACATAATTTTATTGTTTTATATAGTCCCTTGCTAGTCAAGCAGAGCATCACATCTAATTTATGCTTAAGCATTTACAAATGACTGTACAAAAAGAAATTTGCTAAAAATTCCACTGTTGATTAAAAAGTATACATCAGTGTCACGGTAACCCCCTGAGGCTGAGGAACAGTATGGCAGATAGGAACCACGGCAATGCCCGTTAACAATTGCAACGACAGTGCTACGCACACCCTTTGTCCCACCACATCACTCTTTTGAGGTTACATTAAACTCATGGTGGGTAACACTCCATGGATGTTACAGAGAGGGAGCTCATTTGGGAACCCTCATGTTATAACCATTCTTTAAAACCCAGTCGTGGCTATGGAACTCTGCCCCAGCTACCGCACAGACTATTGCTCAGGGTCCTGACGTCAGATCACGTCGCTTTTTGGACCATACCATCCTCATACCCTGAGCTCTCCATTGGTACCCCGGGATTTACATTGCTTCCTCGGGATCACCCCAAAATAGTGACTCTTTGTCGGGTGAGCATTGCTGGCCATAGGACTGTATGGCGGTGCCGTGCTGTCTGGTGGTTGATGAGATTATATCCCTGATCCTTTATTATTTATGTATACCTGCAAATATAGGGTTTGTATGTCTTATTCAGTTGATCTACACATGCAAGTGCTGTTTACATGTGTTGTTTATTTGATCTATACCTGAACTACAGTAAGTAAGTAAAAGAGGTGTGGCTTAGTGAATGAGGGGACAAAGGGACTCTGGGGATGATTACAGTGGAGAGGACCTATCAATGTCACGGTAGGGTCAGAAAGAGGGAAGACTGCACTGACTCTTCCCCTGTCAGGACCCGGGCGAGCAGGTCGGGTAGGAGTCCATGTGCAGGGGATACGGGGAACTCTGTCTGTACCCCTTTACCCGGAGCCTACCCTTGCAGCACGTGCCCGGAAAAGCCCACTGATGTCAGTGGCTTGTCCTGCTGACATCAGGCATCGTTTCGTTGACATCAGGGGAGGTCCTGCTGACGTCAGGTGACGTTCTCGGCAACATCAGTGGGCGTTCCTACTGACCCCACAGGATGTACCTCCATTTAAAGGGGAAATGGTGGGAAGTTATGCGTGAGCTCCTGTAATTTGGAGGATTCGGGTGTTGACCATGCTTCAGGTATGTTTATAAGTAGACTTGTGCATTCGTATTCGGGAGAGCATGGAAACGAACACGAATGTTGTGTTTTCGTTGGTCAAACCAAATACAGTATAAACTAATACGGCATCCAATAAACGTAGAGAAAGACGAAGAAGCACTACACAAAGAATCCTGGTTTCTTCATGTTTGTCTTCATTAATATATCCTAGCTATTCTCCCTGGTCCCTTCCTCACATTCAAGTCACTGCCTCTAGTCTACCTTAAGTCTTCGTAGTATAGCAGGGGTTAACAGGAATCCGTAATATCACGCCAGGAGTTAAAGGTCCATAAGAGTGACACTATTGGTCGCCGGCAGCAGGCTGCTCTTGCAACAACCAAAGAAGAGCAGCTGTTTACGGACCTTTAACTCCTGGTGCTGAATCCATTGTTCCTCCCAGACCAAGCTGTTCCTGCCCTTTGCCAGGTGGACTAAAATCCCCATTCCTACCAAGCCAAATTGCTCAGAGCAGTTGTCTCAGACTCAGCCCCCTGCCGGGGCCCAATACAATTCCTCTTACAGACCTTTAAAATCCTGGCACCAAAGCTGCTGCTAACTCTTACAGTGTTAACCCCCATATTAACCCCTGCTAGAAAACCATCAGAAAACGAAGAGAAAAACAAATACAAAGAACATATATGGAAATTCGCCCGAAATGAACATGGGAACGGGCGAATATTAATGGACTAGGAAGGGTTTTTTTCCCCAAAGACTAATACGAAGACTTGGCCGGCGCCCATGTCTATTTATAAGTTACATTTTTATTTTTTTCACTTTTAGTATACAGAGATCTCTGTTGAACTCTGTATTTTATACAAAATATTACAACAGCATGCCTTTCCTGGTCTGGAAAACCGTCTGGATGCTGGGGGCAGTGTGGTAAAGCCTGTCCTGGTGTTTGGGTGTCAGTGTGGCAGGGCCTGTCCTGGTGTGTGTTTGGGTGTTGGTGTGGCAGAGCCTGGCCTGGTGTGTGTGTGTTTGGGTGTTGGTGTGGCAGATTCTTTCCTTGTGTGTGTATCTGAGTGTCAGAGCCTGTCCTGGTGTGTCCATCTGTTTCCTGGCACTTTACTTTCTGTAGGAATAAATTGAACTGTTTAATTTTTACTTATCCAGAGATAAAACTCACTCCTGAATTTGTAGTCACTTCAGAGGACAAAACAGTCTAGGCTCAGAAATCAGTGAGATCAAAAGTAAAGGTATTGTGTTATTTACTATTTTTTTAGTGTACTGATGTTCACTATAGTATAAGTATAAGATTCTATCTTATACTGTCTGCTGAGCACTGATGTTCTCTTTATCCAGTACACCTGGATGTCGAGGAGTTAATATTCTGTCCATTCTGTCTATTTTATTTATTTCCAAAAAATGCCCACCAAAATTCTCAGCACCCATGATGCTCTTAATCCGGCCCTGTGTATATTGTTAGTTGTGAAGACCAGTTTAACCGTAATACTATTTGCTGTTCTTAGCCATATTATTTTAGAATAAAGATTATATTATTATTTAGAATAAAAGATTATTTTCCCTGGGGGAAGCCTTTTTTAATGTTTTAAAAAAATGTTTGTATGCAACACCAATATCACCAACAAAATAATTTGCAGTTTAAAAAACAGCATACAGCAACGCAATTGTTAGTATCCAGAAATCATTTTGAAAGTAGAACAAATGCACAGATGTAACTTACCAGTTGAGTGAGATCTATTACCATTCCCATATGCCTCTGTGTCAGAAAATGTTTTGTTCTTTGAATTGGTACTGCAATTGATTTCAAAAAGTGTCAAAAGTAATTAGTCCCTTTAGTTTTCACAAAGTCTTAGCAGATTTAGACAGTCACACAAATGTAACAAGAACTTCCTGGCCCCAAAATAAAAATATATGTTATTATATTGTTATATTATTACTGTATATACCGTATTGGCTCGAATATAGGGGTCTAGGGCCCGCCGGGCAGGCAGCGGGCTTAGGATACAGATCCCCCGCAGCGGTGCAGGGGACCTGTATCTTACTCTCTAATACACTCAGACAGCCTCCCCTGCCGGCACTTTCCACGGGGGGGTGCCGGCACGGGAGGTTGTCTAAGCGCATCGTCAGGACGGTCACCGGGTGCGGCGATGCGGGTAAACAGCAGACTCCCGGGTGTCTTGCGGGGACGGCAGGGGACATCTACGCAATACGCGTATACAACTTCCGGTTGTATAGTCGTATTGCGTAGATGCCCCCCGCCAGCCCAGCAAGATACCCGGGAGTCTGCTCCGGTAAGTCGGGGGAGGAGGACAGTGGCAGCATATCTCGGGGGGTTGGAGGAGGAGGACAGTGGCAGCATATCTCGGGGGGAGGGTGGAGGAGGAGGACAGTGGCAGCATATCCCGGGTGGGGACGACAGTGGCAGCAAATCTCGGGGGGAGGAGGACAGTGGCAGCATATCTTGGGGGGGGACAGTGGCAGCATATCTCAGGGGGGGGGAGACAGAGTGGCAGCATGTTTTGTTGGTGCTTTTTTAAAGAAAAAAACTTTTTCTTTAAAAAAGCACCAAACCTTTAGGGTGCGGCCTATATACGGGGGTGGCCTATATGCGAGCCAATACGCTATGTCCCACACAGCAAGGTTGGAGACACTGATGCAGGTAGGAAGCAGACAGGTTCAAGGTCAAGCCAAGGTCAGGAGTAACAATAAACAAGCCGAGGTCAGGAATCCAGAGGTCAGGAGTAACAGGAGCAAGCCGAGGTCAGGAATCCAGAGGTCAGGAGTAACAGGAACAAGCCAAGGCCAGAAATCCAAGGTCAGGAATCCAGGGGGGGCGAGAAAGAAGAAACGCACTGAGGCGTAACACTATGAAACATAGGCACGACCATAAGAGGGCAAGGTCTTGATGTCCACTGAGGGCTTATAAAGGATGGGAAGTGGAATCCGACAGCCATCTTGAGTGTGGCAATGCTGTAGCCTATAAGTATAGGTTCCTGCAGTTGTAGGTCTTACCACCAGATGGTGGTGGATGGAAATCTTCCTCTTCTCCGTGCTGGCTGTTGCGGCTGTTGGCTGGCGGAGGGAGGTCTCCCTTTCCTCGGTGGCAGTGGTTGTGGTTCCTGATTGCCGATTGCCGATTCAGGTAGGTGACAATATAGTATTGATGAAAGTGAATAATAAAATACTTTATAAATAACCCCCCTTTAAATACAGGAATCATAACATGTACAGAATTTAAACATACCACATTATCTAACAAGTCTCAATTTTATCCAGCTCATTATAAGTCACCTGCAATTGATATATTTGTCAGGATTCGGCCCCAGCCCTGCAAACTGCCAGGCGTGGCCGCCCCTTTAACCCCTTAATGACAAAGCCCGTACATGTACGGGCTCAAAATGCATTGTTTTCAATGGGTTTAGGGGCCACCCATTGTCCTTAAGGGGTTAAGAGGTCTGCCTGGAGCTGAACTCCTCTCCACAGCTTGCTGTCTTGTTTATTTTTGTCTGTTTTTTTTATGTACCTTTGACCTCTTTCCCTTCTACATCTGAGGATCTCAGCTCCTCATTGTTCCTTGCCTTGTTCCCTGTCCTTTGTGACGTCCTGTACCATGTATGTCTTGTCTGTATATAATCCATGTTCTCTGTATTTATG
The DNA here is from genome assembly GCF_027358695.1 of Spea bombifrons. NCBI lineage: Eukaryota > Metazoa > Chordata > Amphibia > Anura > Pelobatidae > Spea > Spea bombifrons. The sequence continues at coordinate 49,094,842 of NC_071089.1, read as the reverse complement.
TTCAGCTGTGTGTGGTTTTACTATATGTATGCCTCTCTCATCTGAAGCCTATGCCACTACCACACCTCACCTAACCAACAGGCTTAATTACCCTGCCTCCCTCACCGGAGGCCTATGTCATTCACACCTGACCTAATGAACAGGCTTTATATCCCTGCCTCCCAGTAAGAGTGGTGAGTTCATTAAGTTACATTGGAGCTATAGTTCATGCCTGACTCTGCATCTGTATCTTGGATTTACCATGTTCCTGCGTGTTACCTTTTTCTTGCCCAGACTGCCTATTGGATTTACCCTTTTGCCAGCCTGTTACCTTTTGACCTGGACAGCCTATTGGATTTACCCTTTTGTTTGCTACCCGTCCCAGACCATTTTGGATTCTTACCTGGACTATTCTACCTTCATACTCCCCAGCAGTCTGTATATGCCTCCTTACTCTGCTACTTATGGTGAGATGTATCTGTTCTGTTTAATATTCCTGTATCCAAACATTCAGCTTTTGTCTCATTTGTGAAGTGTGTCTCTATCACTGTGTGCGTTCTTACACTCCTGCGCTCTGGACTCCAACATCCAGTAAGGGCTGAGATATGACAAGCCTGACAATATTAGAAAAATCAGTTATAGAAGACATTTAAAAACTTTCAGGAAAGAAACATCATTTTTGCACTAATAACCTTATACCGGGTGAAAAGCTGGCACTTAAAAACTTGGGTCAAGATGAGAGCATTGTCATAAAACCAGCAGATAAGGGGGGATCTAGTCCTCTTAGATAGATCTAAATATCTTGATGAATGTTATAAACAACGTAATGATACAACAGTTTATATTAGATTAAAAAATGATCCCGTAACAATATGAAAAAATCTTTGGTACAAATTTTGGATCATGGACAACTTTGTGGAATACTAACCAATTAAGAATATAATTTTTTAAATATAAATAATCCACGTACACCCACTTTTACATACTTCCCAAGATTCATAAAGATTTACAAAATCCCCCCGGGTGACCTATAGTCTCCGGGATCGACTCAATCTCCGCAAATTTATTGATGTGCTTTTACAACCAATGGTGATAAAAACTAAAGCTTATCTAAAAGATACAATGAGTTTGTTACAACAATTGAAAAATATCAAATGGAAAGGCTGTTGCATGTGATGTGTCCTTGTTATATATGATAATTCAACATAATAAAGGTTGTGAAGCTATAAGATAATTTTTAAATAAAGAAGAATCCATACCCAAGGTACAGGGAGACTTTATAATAACAGCTATCTAGTGGATACTGCAAAATAACTATTTTTTTTCTTTGATGAACAATTCTTCTTACAACAGCGAGGAACGGTGATGGGTACTGGTTTTGCCCCCAGGGCAAAGATACTTTTGTGTATTCCTCACATAGCTAGGGGAAAAATGTAATTGCCTCTCATCGCTTCATTGATGATTTGTTTTTTTATTTGGGATGGCTCAGATGAAGAATTATATTCATTTCTGGAACATCTCAATACGAACCAATGGGGAGTAAGCTTAACTCCAGAACATAGTCAACAACAAATTCCATACTTGGATCTTCTAATATATATTGAACAATCAAAACTATGTACAAAAAAGTCAGTTGATACAAATAGTTATGTCCTTTACAGTAGTGGACACTATAGCCCATTGCTGAGCAATATCCCTATACCTGGGAACTCTCCGGGTTTGACCCAGAGATTGCTGGGTGAAGCACCGCTTCTCCGGTTCTCCAGGTCAAGACCAGAATTCTCCGGGTCGCGGGAGTGGGGTCTTGACACGCCCCACTCCCCACCCATTTTCCCTTTAAATGGGGGTGTTTGCCGCTGCTGTCAGTGGGAACGTCCCTCCCGACATCAGTGGGAAAGCCCCTCCTGACATCAGTGGGAAAGCCCCTCCCGACATCAGTGGGAACGCCCCCCCCGACATCAGTGGGAACACCACCTCCGACATCAGTGGGAACACCACCCCCGACATCAGTGAAAACACCCCCCGACATCAGTGAGAACGCCCCCCCAACGTCACGGGACCGCCCGGGTAGCCGGAGCCCCGCAGTTCCCAGGTATGAATATCCCTAAGGGGCAATTTATGTGCATAAAGTGCAATTGCTCAGATAATTCCACATATCAACAACAAATCAATAAAGTTAAAAATGAATTTATACAAAAAGGTTATCCAAAACCATTATTAGAAAAAGCCATGGAGAAACTTGCTGACACCCAAACAAAAAAATGTTTTAGACATTCAAAATACCTTTAGTTTTTAATTATGATAAGTGCCATTATGATTTGAAAAAAATGTTTAAAAGGATAACGATCTAAGACAAATTCTCCCTGAAATTCCTAAAGTAACAGGGGAGCTCCAAGTTTAGGTTTAAACTTGACTTCCAGTTTCACTAAATCCCAACATAAACGTAATAATTTTATACACAATACCACAGGGTTTTACAAAAGTGTCCAATGTACCTCTTGTCAAGGGACAAAGTGAATTAGCAAGGCAGCTATTAGAACATTTGAAAGTTCCAAAACAGGCGGAAAATACAATAGAAAAGGTATAATAACATGCCATACCAAGAACGCCATTTATTTGAGTGCCCATGTGGGCTCCAATACGTAAATTTGGTGATATTCAGTTTATATGCCATTTCAGCATAGGACACCATAGGAAGCGCTTGTCTAATTCCCAAAAAAGCCTTAAGTATATGCTCCTGTTGCCAATTTGGGAATTCACTGGCCCAGTGCTTAACTATCAGCCCCCCACCAGAAGAACCAGTTTGTGCACGGTCTCCAACATCACCCTAATATGTTGTAGAAGCTTAATTAGCAATATATTATCACTAAATTTTTGATCAAGGTAAGTTGTTTGTGGTATTTATCCAGTCTATTGTATACCGCATCAGGGCAGCCACTGGCATAACTACAGCCACCTGTGACCCCTTCTTCCTGTCTCCTATAAACTATTTTGAACCGGCACAGGGAGACAGGAGCGTATCGGGGTCACGTGACATCACGTGACCCTGCGGTGAAACCGTGGCAGCCCGCACAGTGTGCGCGAGCAGCCAAAGAGAGAGCTGCAGGAGTGGTGACAGGTAAGGGGGGGCAGGCAGTATCTATGTATGTGTGTTTTTATATATGTGCTTGTGTACTTGTGTGTGTGAGTATGGCTGTGTATGTGTGTGTTGGAGCATGGCTGTGTACTTGGGTGTGTGTACGAGTATGGATGTGTACTTGGGTGTGTGATCATGGATGTGTACTTGTATGTATGTGTGTGTGAGCATGGCCTTGTACTTGTGTGTGTGAGCATGGCCTTGTACTTGTGTGTATGTGAGCATGGCCGTGTACTTGTGTGTGTGAGCATGGCCGTGTACTTGTGTGTGTGTGAGCATGGCCGTGTACTTGTGTGTGTGTGAGCATGGCTGTGTACTTGTGTGTGTGTGAGCATGGCCTTGTACTTGTGTGTGTGAGCATGGCCGTGTACTTGTGTGTGTGAGCATGGCCTTGTACTTTTGTGTGTGAGCATGGCCTTGTACTTGTGTGTGTGAGCATGGCCGTGTACTTGTGTGTGTGAGCATGGCTGTGTACTTGTGTGTGTGAGCATGGCTGTGTACTTGTGGGTGTGTGTGAGCATGGCTGTGTACTTGTGGGTGGGTGTGATCATGGCTGTGTGTGTGAGCATGGCTGTGTACTTGTGTGTGTGAGCATGGATGTATAATTGTGTTGTGATTATGGATGTTTACTTGTGTGTGCATGGCCATGTACTTGTATGTGTGGGTGATCATGGATGTGCACTCGTCTGTGTGTGTGATTACGGATGTGTGGGGGCAGGCAGGATGTATATATATATGTGTTTGTATATATGTGCTTGTGTACTTGTGTGTGATCATGGATGTGTACTTGTGTGTGAGCATGGATGTGTACTTGTATGTGTGATTATGGATGTGTACTTTGTGTGTGTGTGAGCATGGATGTGTACCTGTGTGTGAGCATGAATGTGCACTTGTGTGTGTGATCATGGATGTGTATTTGAGTGTGTGATTATGGATGTGTATGTGTGAGCATGGCTTACCTGTGTTGGCTTACCTGTGTTGGGGGTGCACCAAGTGTAAGCTGAATATGCATTTACTTGAAAAAAAACCCTTGTCTTATAATTGAGCAAATACGGTATATTCAACAAAAGCAGTCTCATTGAACATAATGTAATATCCATTATTATGTTTCTCCCATTAGGACCTAAATCAGCATAGTCCAGTAAACGTTAGCTGGGGTCAGGGTAGGAGAAGACAGCAAATCCAAAGTAAATCCGAGGTCAGCAACATAAGTAATACACGGTACAAGGCATATAACAGCTCAATAATGAGCTTGCCACTAGTGGTCACCCTGCCTCTGTGCGTTAAGTCATCGACACGCGTTCCCCGCCGTCTCCATTCAGGGACGGATAAAGTGCGGTGGGGGCGTGTGCGTGCAGTGGAAGAGACGCTGGATCTGGTACCCACAGCTAGCAGGTACTCAGGGGAGTATCTCCGCCAGGGTCCCGGATGGGGATCCCAACAATTCCCCTACAGGCCTACAGCCTTGTTTAAGGGTGTGAAGGGTAGTGGTGGCTGAGTAAACCCTGAAGGAATCTTCATATAGTAAATCCAGAGCTAGACGGAAGGAAGTCCAGGAATCAAGGATAAGACTGTTAGTATGAATAAGGTAATGGGCCCATAGTTGTGGTTCATTAGTTAGTAATGATATTACAGTGTGCATCTTGACGTAATCTGAGGAGTAAATCCTTGGTCTCAGATTAAATGGTATCTGGCAAGAAGCAATGAAAGTACCATATTTCTTGCGATCACCGGACAATTTGTCAGGGAGAACAGCAAGAGGTTTAACAGCGGTAGCTCCCTCAAGGGGGTTTGAAACAGAGGCTTGAGAGGAGATGCTGGCTGAGGTCACCCGTTTAGCTTGGGTTAGCCAGACTGAAGATGCCGTATCTGTTGTTGGAGTTGTTCTGTCCAACTTGAAGTTCTTGCATAGAAATGGTTAAGGCAGAAATCTGCTGCGTAAGGGCTGATATAGTCTCAGGTAACCCTAGACGTACTAACAGGAATCCAAAATGTAGGGAAGGAATCCTCTAAACATAGCCAGAAGGGTAACCGAGGACAGGGATAGTAGCAAGGCAGCAAATGGTTAAACAATCCACAGTCAGGAACTCCAGAGAGGCAGCAAAAGGGTTAAACAATCCAGGTTAAAAATTGGTAGAAACAATTAGGGAAACACCAAGCACAGAGCATCAGGAACCATCCCCTTTTAAATGTTCCTGGGGTTTTTTGGTCATCGGTGGTGTCACCAGGGGGCGTGCCTGAGCGGCTTTTACATTTACTGCCACAGTGCATGCACCTGCAGCTTCAGGCTTCAGCAGGGGCCAAACCCATGCCCCTTTTTACAGGTAAGTAAAGGGGACAGGGCTCCGTGCGCAGGAGGTGGGGGGTATTCAGGCGAGGTGCTGCGGTTTGGTGCCCGATGGGCAGCGCGAGACGACACCTGACGGACACCGTGAGTGCCCGCCTAACCAGTACAACGGATAGTGCAAAGATTGTAAAATAACAGTAAATATTTTGCATGATCAGAAACAGCACAGGTTTACTACAAGATCCAGTCAAACTAGCTTAATTTTTTTTGACTGGGTAACTAAGATAATAGACCAGGGAGGAGTTGTTAGTGCAGCTATCTTACTATCTAGATTTTAGTAAGGCATTTGACACTGTCCCTCATAGAAGACTTATAAATACATTGCAGTCTATTGGTATGGGTGCTACAATAGTTCAATGGATAAACTAATGGTTGAGTGATAGGAGGCAGAAAGTTGTAGTTAATGGTGTATATTCTGGAAATTCTGGGTTGAACAACTCAAATGGCGAATTACTTAAATAATATAGAAGTGAAAAACTGAATGTACACTGCGCCCCATGTCTAGATTAGCTGCAGTTCCCTCCGGTGTCTCAACTAGCAAAAAAAGCAATAAACATAAACAAGTGGGTTGTGTGCATATTACACCAATGTGAAAAAAAAAGATTAAAACTTGGCACCTTTTTTCTCATAATGCAGAATCCATATCCTGCATCGCACAGAAATTCACCGGCTGCCCCCACTAGACAACAGGGAGTCTGAAGCATGTCTAGGGATGCATTGGTAAGTCTGGGAGAGGGGGAGGCAGAGGGGCATATAGGGGGGTATAAGGCATTTCTGGGGGGCAGAGTGGCATATCAGGCAGGCAGAGTTGCAAATAGGGGGGTATAAGGCACATCTGGGAAGCAGAGTGACATATAGGGGGTATAAGACATATCAGGGTGGCAAGCCGGGGGGCAGATGTGTTTAACTGGGGGGGCAGGTTGGCAAATAAAAGTAAATAAAAATAAGAAATGCATTTTTCTCAATCATAGTTTTTTATTTAATATGAAAAAATAGTTTACATGTGAACTGATATTTGGTAGTAAAACTTGTTTCCTATAGGGTAGTCTTATATTCAGGCTTTTTCTTTTTCTTCTAAATTAATATTCAAATTTTGGGGGGTTGTCTTATAATCAGGGTCTTCTTATAATCGGGCAAATGCGTTATATAAAATATAGGGAAAGGGGCTATAAATACCCACAAGATACAGTTCATATTATTAGAATAAAAATAATCAGAAATTAATTATAAAATATATTAATTATAAATGAATCATAAAAATTGCCCACAATACAGAATCCTTATTTAAACCAAGGTGAAGTAAAGTCTTTCAGTTATGAATCCAGTAGGTTTCTCATTGTAGAAGCCTGTGGGTTCTTTCTACTCTTTTTCAATATGATTAAATCACATCAATGCCCATAAATTTAAAATTAGATAAACCTCCATTAGGACATGTATTAAAATGTAAGTGTAATGAAATGAATTGTAATAAAATGATCAGAATTTTGTGCCAGAATTTGCCGGAATGTTCAAGTATATGTACTTTCAAGGGTCTTGTGTTTCTCCTATATATTGGACTCCACATCCCCAAGCTACTCTATATGCTTGGTCGTACAATTAATAAATTACTTCACAGGGAAACCTTCAGCTATGACAAAAGAACAAAGGGTTTTTTAATTGTTAGAAGTGTTCTTACATGCTTTCCAGTTAGCACATTTGTAAAAAAAAAATGGTTTAGAACTCAACCAAGAAATCATCTATACCTTAACCAATTTTATGCTTTATTTCTTTTTCTTTGGATATTCCATGTCCGGGAGACTAACTGCAACACAGATTATCACTTTAATCTCCGTGTATATTTAAATTCTCTACCAAATAGCACAAAAATGCATACACTCACTGGCCACTTTATTAGGTACACCTTGCTAATACTGGGTTGGACCCCCTTTTGCCTTCATTCTTCATTGCATACTTTGAACAAGGAGCTGGAAATATTCCTCATTTTGGTCCGTATGGACATGATGACATCAAGCAGTTGCTCCAGATTTGTCAGCTGCATATCCATGATGCAAGTCTCCTGTTCCACAACATCCCAAAGGTGCTCTATTGGATTAAGATCTGGTGACTTTGGAGGCCATTGGAATACAGTGAACTCATTGTCACGTTCAAGAAACCAGTTTGAGATTATGTGAGCTTTGTGACATGGTGCATTATCCTACTGGCAGTAGCCATCACAAGACGGGTACAATGTGGTCATAAAGGGATGGACATCGTCAGCAACAATACTCAGATAGGCTGTCACGTTTAAACAATGCCCAATTGGTACTAAGGGGCCCAAAGTGTGCCCAAAAAATGTCCCCCACACCACTACACTACCACCACTAGCCCGAATCGTTGATAATAGGCAGGATGGATCCATGCTTTCATGCTGTTTACGCTAAATGTCATAGCTGGAATCGAGACTCATCAGACCAGGCAACGGTCTTCCAGTTTTCCATTGCCCAATTTTGGTGAGTCTGTGTGCTTCAGTTTCTTGTTCTTAGCTGACAGGAGTGGCACCCTTTGTGGTTTTCTTCTGCTGTAGCCCATCTGCTTCAAGGTTTGACATGTTGTGTGTTCAGAGATGGTATTCTGCATACCTTGGTTATAATGAGTGGTTATTTGAGTTACTGTTGCCTTTCTGTCATCTGAAACCACTCTGCCCATCCTCCTCTGACCCCTGACATCAACAAGGCATTTTTGTCCACACAACTGCCACTCACTGGATATTTTCTCTTTTTCAGACCATTCTCTGTAAACCCTAGAGAAAATCGCAAAAATTCTGATGCTTGCTTTGAACTTCAGCAAGTTGTCTTGACCACGTCTACATGCCTTAATGCAATGAGTTGCTGCCATGTGATTGGCTAATTAGCTATTTGTGTTAACAGGTGTCATAAAGTGGCCAGTGAGTGTATAATTGCAATATTACACTATATTTTTTTATATTTTTTTATGTATACTTCAAATTTGTGATTTGTGACTACATAAGATTCAAAGATTATTTTATATACACACACACACACTGTGTATGTATGTATATATATATATATTTGTGTTAGGGGAAACACTTTGATTGACTGTGCAGCTGGTGTTGGGTTAAGTGACAAGTATTTTTGTGAAACGTTAATTTACAGAAATAAATCCATTTTAGCATTTGACACATTAATGTCATAGGTTTAGAACTACAATAGAATTTTTCATGTATATAGTTTCATTTAATAATCAATTTAAGCAACAAATTAATTTTGCTTCTTCTAATAAAGTGTTTAATTAACAACCATTTTCCTTCTGTGAGATTGGTAATGGAAATTTCAGTGCTTTCAAAAACTATTTTGCATTGGCTCAATAAATACGTAAATATGAAATGCAACTGTTTGGTTTAATGAAAATGCAATGGATTCAAGGAACATAGAAACCCACTTACTTTTAAGTTAAGATATAGAGAAAATGCAAATGTATTTTTTAATTTGTGGTATCAACTGAAAGCTTAAATGTCCTTGATTAATAAAATGCATGTGGAAGAAAAGTATAGCTGTGCTTTTAAGCTGTTAAGTAGAACATAAAATGATTATAGCTTGCAGTAAATGTTATTACTGATCGGAGATGTTTCCTGAGGGATCAAGCAATCTTCTACACTTTTCTTAAAACTGACCCTCTCACCTTGAAAAAGCAGACATGAAGGAGAGCTGCAAATGCGGGACCACTGTCAGGTCAACTTGTCGTGGCTCGGACAGGTCTCTGATATAAAACCCAATTTACTGTATAAGAAGCACATCCATTATCCTCCTGATTTTAAAATAGAACGTACATCAGCAAAATGATAAAAGAAAGTGCTTTAGAATTATGAAAGTCAAGGACTATGTCATACTGGAAAGTTAAAGTTTTTATTCATATTACTGATTCAAATTATGTTAAGTGTTAATAGCATTCTTTTTTAATATTTCACGCAAGCATACTGCAGAAAATTAATTGCAGAACCAAATTTATCCTGTAAGAGCTATTAGATTAAATATAGTGCAGTTACTTCCTTGCCATAGAATCTAAAAAAACCATAAATTGTAAAACTCATATGTTAGGAACACGCAATTTATGATTCATGCTGGATTTTATGTAGTACTGTTTAACACTACGTGCAGAAAAACACTGGGAAATAAAACATTTACACAGCAAGTATTACTGTAATGTTTTCTATTGAATGGAATTCTCTACAGAAAAAAATCCCTTAGGATAAACAGCAGTTAATTCTGTCCACAACTATATATATATATATATATATATATATATAAGAGGAAAGCAAGGCAACCTTAAGTGAGGTACTTGTATTAGTGAAAAGGATATTAATGAATTTAGAAAACAATGGCAATATCAATGCTATCATTAAATAGATAATTTGTAAATCAATGCAGGTTACAGACATTGTGATCAACAATTACAAATATATACCGTAGTTGCTCGATTATAAGACGAGCAATCAAGGTTATCTTCTAATCAGACCTCAAATAGAGGGCTGGCTATGAGACTTAGATCCAGATCCCCCGCAGCGCTTCGGGGGACCTGGATCCTCCTGTCTATCACTGAGCGCCGGCAGCAGCGGAGGTTGTCTACACGTGTACCTTCCCAGGCCTAGCGTGTCTTCAGCATGGGGGCGCCTCCTCCGTGCCAGGATAGCCGGCCCAATGCCGGGGAAGCAGAGCCGGTTGGGGAGATCATTGATCTCTCTGTGACAGGCGGCGCTCCAGAAACAAGACTGGCCCGTCCATGGGACCCCGGCGGCACTGTGTCGTCCCAAAGATCCAGACTTACCGCTTTCATTTTCTGGAGGAGACGGGGCCTACCCAGGTCACACAGCATCATTGCGTAATCCCGCGGGAGCTGCAGTAAACGCCTGCTGAGGCATTGCAGTGAGTGAAGTGCCTTAGTTGCTTGAGTGCGTGTCTTGGTTTGGAAGTGTGTCTGAGTGGGTATATTAGTCTCAGAGTGGGTATGTAAGTGTCTGGGTATGTAAGTGGGTAAATTGGTATGTTAGTGTCTGGGTGTGTAAGTGTCCATCTATATGTCACTCTGCCTCCAGAAATGCCTTATACCCCCTAAATGCCACTCTGTCCCATGATATGCCTTTTAACACCTATATGCCAGAGTGGCATATAGGGGTATAAGGCATTTCTGGAGGCAGAGTGGCATATAGGGGGTTAAAGGGCATATCATGGGGCAGAGTGGCATATAGGAGGGTAAAAGGCATATCAGGGAGGCAGCGTGGCATATAGGGGGTATAAGGCACTTCTGGAGGCAGAGTGGCATATAGATGGACACTAACACACCCAGACACTAATATACCAACTTACCCACTGCCTGGGGGCAGATGTGCATAACTGGGGGGGAAGGTTGGCAAATACCAAAGGGGACGCGCAGCCTTCAGTTGTGGTATGCGGCCAGGTTGCCGACTCACCAGCTATTTTTTTTTATTGCGTTTGGATGAGCAGCGCGGCGTCATCACTGGTGAGCGGCATGCAGATGTCTCTGGTGGGAGGAGGGCTAACATCACCTTGAACAGCACGCCAATGTCTTGGGTGGATGGAGCGATCTGTCATAGGTGGGTAGAGTGCCGACGACACGCAGGGGCGCTCACAATCTTCTATAAAGTAAAAAAAATTGTGTGTCATCCGGGGGCCACTCACAGACTTCAAGGCAACGTGTAGGTTCATTTAACTCTTCTAATATCTAAATGCAGCCATCCTGTATGCAAGCACCTTGTACACATTCTGTTCATATACATTTAGATTTAACAGGATGGGTACAAGGTGTTTGCTGTTTTTGTTACATAACCAAACGTATAAAGGAATATTTCCAAAGTTCTTATTTATTACAATGTGACTGTTACTCAAGCTGTTGTTGATAACTGTTATTGTAACAATGATGAAAAAATATATAATATATAAAATGAAGGTAAAAATAAAACATATTGAACCTTATATGTGAATCAATAATAATTAGAAAAAAAATAAATTACATGGAAAGTGATGTCCATTTGTATATCTTATGGAAAAAGTTTTCCCCTTGTGCTAAGTATTGTTGGCAGCAAAATAAAATCAATATAAGAATTAAGTTAAGATTTAATGCATTTGCAATACTTGGAAGCAGAGGCTTACTAATTTAAGAGATGTGCAGAACAGCCTCTTAGATCACAAGAAACTGTCTGCATTTTAAGAGCAGTGAATAATGGAAACAGTTTTAATTATGTTTAGTGTTTGGGCATTGATCCATCTGAGAAATAGATGCTAAATGTATTATTTTATTCAAATATTAAGTACAACGAACAAATGACTAATTACCATTAGAGCATTTCTTAACTAAATCAAAAAGTTATTTGTCTTATTCAGTACAGAAAAGCAGAACAAATTGTTCGAATGAATTGTTATCACTGTATGCATGTTAAACATTAAATTTCTTCTGTAAAATGTAGAGATGATTTTGGTAATAAAAGGCAAAACAGTCAACTGTCCAAAAAGTATTGGAATTTCACAAATATAGAGGATGAAACTGTTAATAGAGACAAGATTATATATGTATATAATTAAAGAGCAAGATACAGTGCTGTGAAAAAGTTGTTGCCCCTTCTCCTATTTTGGCTTATTTGTCACATAAAGATAACCAGAGTAAATGTAAAATGCAGTTTTTAAATGAAGATTTCATGTACGGAAGTAAAAAGCTATGTGAAAAAGCATACAAACATATGCACAAAATACACACATATAGATACATACAGCAAACACTGCACTTACATACACCTACCCATACACACACATATACACTGCCCATATACGTACACCCCCGCCCATACACATGCACTGTCTGGCTACTGGCTCGCAGCTTACAGCACCCCTTTCTCTCTATCATCCACCCCCTTTCTCCTCATCATCTACCCTTGACATCAGGTACCCCCTTTCTCCCTATTTATGTAGTGTGGCACATTTTTCCATTCTTGCCTGCAAAATGAGCTAGCTATGGCTCCGATTTAGTGTGTAACAAGGTGGTACAGTAAGTATACATTCATGCCCCTCCTCAAACAAGGCTGTCCCCTTTTGGGCGCACTAAATGTTAGGGGATGTGATATTAAGTTTAGTGCTTCACAACCTGCTGGCAAACAGTCAAGAGTGTCTTTAATCAGCTCAGGTAACTCTGTTAGAAAGAGTGGCTGACTCAACTATTTGTGCTGTAAAGAGATACTGAAAATTATACAGTGAAAGAAGAAAGGGCATTGAAACTCACTGGAGAGATAGAGAGGGTATAATGTTTTGTGGTATTTCTTCCATATGTCTTTTTAACTGTCATTCTCCTTTTCATTTTTAGTGTACCTACACAAATGACATGAACTATGCTATGGGGGCTCTACATCGCTAGAAACGCTTCATACGCCTGGAACTGTGCGACGGCTAGGAACCGCGGAGATGCCCGTCAACAATTGGAACTGCATCACAGACACCTGTTGTCTCACCATGTCGCTCTTTTGGGGTTACACTATGCTCGTGGTGGGCAACACTCTGTGGTGGTTACGGAGAGGGAGCTCACTTGGGAACCCTGGTTTTATTATCAATATTTAGAACCAGGGTTTACTCAGCCGCGGCTACCGCAGACTATTCCCCGGGACGTTTCTGACGATGCCACTCAGGGTCCCAAGGTTGGATTAAGTCGCTTTTTGTAACATAACATCCTCAGACTCTGAGCTCTCCATTGGTACCCCGGGATCACCCCGAAAATAGTGACTTTTGGCTCAGCTGCTTGAGGTCTAAAAACTGTGGTGCTCTGTACCTTTGCCCTTTTTCCTCTGTATTCCTTGATAACAACGTCCATGATCTTGAGGGTTTTCACCACTGTGGCTTTACTGTTGAGGGTGGTTCAGGACCTCTCTACAAAAGATGAGTCCTGTGTCTGTTTCATAGTAGTGGGGGAGATGCTGGGGATATCTAAAATGAATATCAGATCACACTGCTGCCTTCAATCAAACAGGAAGCAGGGAGTGTAGCGGATTAGGGAAGTAACCTGCAGTCCGAATAATGGTGCCAGTACCATTTTTAACTATATATTTATTGTTTTTGTGAAGCCAGATAATATGGCCTATTATATATCTGTTGCAAAGGAAATGTATAATAATGAGTATTTTTTCTCTCTGCTTACTGTGTGTGAAAACAAACCATTACATTTTTTGAATTGAATGTCTGAAACATATGTATCATTAATAAACCTTGAATCTTGGTAACTCAGTAGAGCAGATGAGAATATTGCAATGTAATGTATGTGCAGCTTGCCTTTGGAGTGAGTTGCTAAAATCTTGCAATATACTAGTTCAGAAAAAAATAATTCTAGCATATATTTATTATTGTTCACGTTCTGCAGTCTGTATCTTTTCTATTGTACTATTGTATTTCACAAATGTCTGCAACAATGATATCAATTGCAAAACATTTTTAAATTGACTTTTCAGGAAGGTCTCATTGCCTAGCAACTACTCAGCATTCTCATTTTTAAAGGCAATTTTCTTCATTTCTACTTACTGAGAAGAGCTCTCATTGTCATGTCTCTTGGAATAATAAAAAAAGATATAAATTACAGAAGGAACAAAATATAGATGACCATACTTTGTAAGCTCACATGATAACAGGAATTTGTTGCCAATGTAAAGAGTCCCAGCTTCTAAAATATGTGGCACTTTCTCTGCTTTACCTGTGCCATCTTAAATGCATTTGACGTCGAGTCTCCTTACGAAAAACGGCTGTCATCCAAAGAAAATAAGTGCATTGAAATGAAATGAAACTGTAAATATTCCATGTGTCCAGGTTGCAAGGCATTTTAGTTTAATTCAAGGCTAAAAAAATAATGCTGTATTTATGAAGAATCACTTCCTGCCATGGCAGATATACAACTATACTGAATTTTACCATTTTTTATGTGTACATATAATTCTAATCTTCATTCTAAAATATCAGAAACAAGCGTTATAAATAATTTGAGCTGTACCTTACCAACTATAGCAGATATTATGTATGTGTTCTGTTACTTTCAGATTTTAAACTTGAAAGTACATGGAGAATGGTTTCCTGTAGAATTTTTGTCTATTTTTATTGAGGATGTTTTAAAGTGACAGCAACTATAAATATGAATTCTGTAAGCATTTTATGTTTTTTAAGTAAATGCTGCTATTTTGTTACCTGATTCATTGAAAGGCATGGTGTAGTGTGCTTCCTGATGGCAGCCCTGTTGCTATCATTTCTGTTAGACTAATGTTCCTATTTTATCATAATTACTCTCAATTTTGAGAGGGGCAGTATATCTCAGTTACTTTTAATATTAACAAAAAGCTATTTTTATAATAGAACTGTTCTCTTATTCTTTAGCTTAACCGTGCACCTCAGATCTCCGTAGTTGTAAACGCAGAGAATTTTCAAGACCATAGAGTAAAGTAAGTAACATAGCTTCATTATGACAGTTCTATCACTGATCAGACTTGTAGTTCTTAAAGAGCTTCTGGGCACTCCTCCAAAACCAGTTCTAGGCAGTTTCAATTAGCTAAAATGTGTGTTATATTACGCTTCTATTTAAGTGACATTATCATGTATTAATACATTAACTTTTTTAACAGTTAATGTGTTAACACATATTAATAATGTTAATCCCAAGACCTCTCTTCTTTACAACCCCCTCCTACACCAACCACCACCACTCTCTCCACTTATTTCATACTAACTGCCTTTTCCCCTACAACCAAAGAAGAGATAGCCACTCGTCTTTCTTCCTCTAACCCTTGACCCCATCACACCTCACAAAGTCTCTATGTCCATCTCTTGGTCCATCACTTACTTACCAAATAATCTTTCTCTATCATCTGGAACTGTACCTTCAAGCATGCACTAATCACATCCATTCTAAAAAAAAATCCTTCCTCAGATCCCATTTGTCTGACAAACTACTGCCCTATCTCTCTGCTTCCTTTTACCTCTAAGTTGCTTGAACAGATTGTGTACAATTGCCTTACTAACATCCTCTCCTCTAATTTCCTCCTTGACCCTCTACAGTCTGGTTTCAAACCACTTCACTCTACTGAAACAGCTCTAACAAAAGTCTCCAATGACTGCTTTTGATACTGTTGATCACCACCTTCTTCTTGACTCACTTGCTTTTACAGGCATTCGAGATGCAGCTCTCTCCTGGATCTCCTCATATCTGTCTAACCATTTCTTCACTGTCAGCTTCTCTGGCAAGACATCATCACCCCTTCTACTCTCAGTTGGCGTTCCCAAGGTTCAGTCCTTGGCCCTCTGCTGTTCTCTCTTTATACTTCATCTCTTGGCAAACAAATCAGCTCATTTGGCCTCCAGTTTCATCTATATGCAGATGATACCCAAATCTACCTGCCTTCTCCTGATCTCTCTCCATCTCTCTTGTCCCGAATTACTAACTGCTTGTCTGCTATTTCTTCATGGGTGTCACAACGCTACCTGAAGCTTAATCTTTCCAAAACTGAAGCTGTTATCTTCCCTCCTTCCATCTCCACTCCACTACCTGAATTCTCTATCACCATTAACAACACGAATATCTCTCCTACTAACCAGGCACGATGCCTCGGGGTCATCCTTGACTCTAACCTCTCCTTCATCCCTCACATTCAGTCCCTCTCCAGATCCTGCCGCTTGCACCTAAAAAACATCTCTCGCATCTGCCCATTCCTCACCCAAGAATCCATAAAAACTCTGGTTCATTCACTTATCATTTCCCGTCTTGACTACTGCAACACTCTTCCGGTTGGTATTCCACTGTCTCGACTCTCTCCCCTACAGTCTGTACTAAATGCAACTGCTAGGCTTACCTTCCTAGCATGCCGCTCCTCTTCTGCATCCCCACTCTGGGAAATCCTCCACTGGCTCCCAATTACCTTTAGAATTAAATTTCACTCGGGCTGCCCCATATCTCTGGAATCTACTTCCATCGAACCTTCAGCTTTCACCCTCCCTCCCAACATTCAAGAAACATCTCAAAACTCAGTTTTTACCATTTGTTTTTCTTGATCACTCAAGTGTATGGATCTTAGTGCTGCTCACTACAAAAAATTGCCCTAATCAGTAAAACAAGAATATAATTCTAGGTTTTTCCATATTTGTAAATGCATTTGTTTACCATTGTGGGGGAAAATAATTTAGTTTTTTATTGGTTGTATACTCTTCAACTGGAATCCTATTGTTCTTCTGAAAATGAAGGTAATAGTAAACTATTTTATATGGGTAGCAGATAGCAGTAAATTTAAACTAGAACGAAGCTTGCAATAAAGGTATTAAATGAAATCACTAGTCATTTGCTACAGATTAACACATTAGTCAATTACTTCTGTTTACAAAAGAATAGACTATAATCCCCCAAGGAGCTAGAAACAAATACAAATAGTTTCACCTGCTAGTTTTGCTTTGTCTTTTTCTAATGCTCCTAAGGAGAAAATTGTTTCAGGTATCAGCAAGGTAGCACTTAAACTGTGAATATTGATGTTTCATGTGCTTCCTACTTTACTTAACCTGTCAGTTCACTGAGTTCTTGCAGAACTGAACAAGTTTACGTTTTAGTTTAGTTTGCAGTACACTTAAATGTAGACTGAGATATTAAAACCAAACTACATGTGGTTCACTTTTGGATTTATGTTATCAGGTATGCACCTTTGTAAAGAATTCTGACAGTTGAAACATCATCAAAATGCATGTTATAATGAAATGTAGACTTGTGCATTCGTCTTCGGGCGAACATGAAAACGAGCACGAAGAGGCCGTTTTTTTGTTCGTTCCGAAGGAACGTAGAACAGAATACAGTGCCGGCAAACCGTAGGCGAAGACGAAGACTCACAATCACGAAGAATCGAAGATTCTTCGTGATCGTCTTCGTTTTTGCCGCGCAACCGCCAAAATTTCAAACAGGAGTGAGCTGATCCTCGTCTGTCCAATCAGCTCACTCTTGTGACGTAACGCTAAGGGTCTCGTCCAATGCCTGTGCTGCTGTTTTTTGAATTCTGAAGGCGCCTTTATAAGACCAGAGCTTGCCTGAGAGATCCATTCATTTTTCGCTGTGACTGCTTTGGCAACACTGCTGTGCTGCATCCGAGCGTTACAGAGAGAGATTGTTCTGTTCTGTGTGAGACTGGTAAGCCTTAGCCTGCCATTTCTCACTGTGTACTTCATCCTCACTTCAGTGCTACTTAATTAATATATTTAATAATAATAATTTGATTAATTTAATTTTTTTAAAATTAATTTGTCATCAACTTTAGTGTAAGTGCTGTTGAGTTGACAGTGCACCCAGTGCCTCAGTGGCACTGGGGTGCCCTTGCCCTGGGCTGGCACTAGTGCCTATTGCCTGTCCTGCTTAAATAAATTAAATAGAATTTATAAATTACAATTTAATAGAATCTATAATTTAATAGTTCATTATAATATTATATATATATATATATTTGTCAGTCATATATATATATATACTATAGTATACTAGTGTAGAGTGTACTGTAGACATTCATCTACTAGTGTCTAATTTAAAATCAGTAATATTAATTAATATAATTAATAATTGAATTCATTATAAAATATATATATTTGTCAGTTATAGTTAGTAATAGTATACTAGTGTAGAGTGTACTGTAGACATTCAGAACATCTACTAGTGTCTAATCTAAAATCAGTAATATCAATAATTCTCTAATTCTTTCTTATCTTAATAGTTAATTAAATTAGCTATAAATAAAAGTAATAATATTAATTAATTACTACTAGCGTATAGTTCAGCTAATCTTATTAGTACTGGTGCTGCAGCTCTATAGTTTGTGCTTTGTTTTAGCAACAGTAAGAGACCAAGTCAATTTTTCTTAATTAATCTTTCATTTTATTTCATTTGTTTTGCTCACCTCAGTCCATCAGTGAAGTGAACTTGTTGGGCTAGTGAGTGCAGCCGCATAAGTGCTGTGTTTTTTTTTGATCAGCAAGCAGTGACGTTAACTGTTTTGCAAAGATTTTCTCATTTATTTTACATTTTATTTCAATTTTATTAAAAGTACCCTTAGTGTTTTGCTCACCTCAGTCCATCAGTGAAGTGAACTTGTTGGGCTAGTGAGTGCAGCAAGCAGTGAAGATAACTGTTTTGCTGTGACATTTTATTTTATTTCTAATTCTTTTCAAGAAAAATTGACTGTGACGAGCTGTACTAAGCAAAGCTTCAAGCTACTAGCTGTAGTACTAAAATAATTCTAATCTTCTTTAATCTTAATCTATAATATATTATAAATAATAATATTCTAATTCATAATCTATAATATAAGTAATTCTAATTCTAAATTCTAATTCATAATCTATATTCTTCTATCTATAATACATAATATATAAGTAAATTAGTTCTAATCTATTAATATTATATAACTTAATATTAATTAATAAATCATATACTGAATCTGATTTAACCTCACTTTAGCTTAGTGGGTTTGAGAGCGTCTGCCTAGAGGTAGACTTATAGTAAGGAAATATAGCTTTAGGCTAGCATAGTAGTAGGCTAAGCTCTTAGGCCCGTGTAAATTCAAATTAAAAATAAAATACTGCTAGTTATTAAATAGTTAATCTTGAGTTAATAATTTAAATAACTTTAGGATTTTGGCAGATTGCACACAGCACAGTGCAGTAGTGCATAGTTTTACTTTTTAAGCAGTAGCACTGAAGAGAACTTCCTCTAATTTTTTTGTCTTTAATTCGTTTTTCCTTTTTTTTATTTTTATTTTTTTATTTTTTTTTTATAGTTTTTTAAACACTACACTACACTACACTACACTACACTACACTACACACACAACACAAAATTTGAAATGGATCCTCCTTTTGGGACTAAGGAGGGACAAGCTCCATCTACCACCACCACCACCACCACCAGCACCACCACCAGCACCACCACCAGTTCTAAGATGCAGCCTTTGCGTCAGTCTAGTCGGCCAAGTAGGCCAAGCTCTCGCTTATCATTTGGGGAAGCATTGCTTGAAGGATCATCAAGTAAAGGAAAGGCACCAAAAGCAGGCAGTAGTAGTGCGGCTAGGCCCACAAGCTCTATGGTTTTTTACGGAAAGCCTAAAGCACCAGAAGCACGTTCAAAGTTAAAGGGTAGCACAAGTAGTACCAGCCCAGTGACTAAAAAGAAGTGCCTTTTGCCCCAAGCAGCATCTTCCCCATCCACCAGCAGCATGCAAGGTACCAAGCAGAGCCAAATTAGCAGCAAGACTCAGAGGGGTCCCAAACCAAAGCGATCTCATTCCTTTGTAGGGAAAACCACCACCACCACCCCCACCTCTACCGCCTCTACCACCACTAGTGCTGCGCCTACTGTTCCCACTGGTACCGCCACGCCATGTCCTCCTAGTACCTCTAGCAAGCCACCAAGTCCTTACAAAATTTTTGTAAAGACAGTTAGAGAGAGGGCTACACATAGTGGAACTCCACCTAGCGAGGTAGCAGAGGAGCCTGAGACTGAGAGGCCAAGTGCAGAGTCTATTCTTCCTGCTCGCACTACTACTAGTCACGAGTCTCACGACGATATCAGTCTTAGCTCCAGCCTAGCAGGAATTCCATTCGATCTGGCTAATGAAGAGCTAGACTATGAGCCAGAGGAAGTAGAGGAGATGAGTGGTCAGGAATCAGATTCCTCAGGGAGCAGTGTCCAAATGACTAGTGCACAATTTTCCCCTGAGCCTCCACCTTCTCCGCTACGATCATCACCATCACCACCACCAGCAGCAGCAGCAAAACCTAGCAAATCTAAAGCAATTAGCAGTCCCACTATGGCCAGTACTGTTACCACCAGTCCCACCACCACTAGTTCTGCCTCTGTTCATCCACCCCGAGCAGTAAGAGCAGCACCCAAGGCACACTCCAAGGCTATGCGCGCCCCAATTTGGGAGCACTTTGAAAATGTTGAAGAAGGGCGCTATGGAAAGTGCAAACATTGTGGGAAGCTAATAAGCAGAGGGAAAGTGTCTGGCCATTTTACCAGTGCTAGCATGAAGCATCACCTCAGCACTCAACACAACGCTGTGCTATTGGGGAAAGATGCAGAGGTAAAACTTAGTGCAGGCAGCATAGCTGGTGGCCGTGGAAAAACCCCAACAGCTTCTTCTTCTGAGCCAATAGCAGCAGCAGCAGCAGCAGCAGCAGCAACTAGTGCTGGCAGCCAGAGACCAAGGCAGGTTGGAGCACTGCATGCCCAGCCCACCCTGGAAGAATTTGGGGCATTCCACTCCAAGAGAACGATGCCCAAACAGCAGGCCAATAAAGTAACGCGACTTATTGGTCAGTTCATTGCTGTTGGAGGGGCATCCTTCTCCATGATTGAAGGGGAGCCTTTCAAACAATTGATGGCGGCTGTGGCTCCACAATACACAGTTCCGTCACGTTCCACTTTCAGCAGGAACATTGTCCCCTCGCTGTATCGGTCCTGTGTTGCAGCAGTGAAAGAGGAGCTTTCCAAGGCTGCTGGTCAGTGTGTTCATTTCACTACAGATTTGTGGAGTGCACCTAGCGCCCAGCATGCCTTTCTTTCTTTGACAGCACACTGGTGGCAGCCCGGTGTGTCTAAGGAAGTTGCTGCAGCAGGCTACCGATCATTCCTTCTCCATGCAGAAGTGATGGATGAAAAGCACACTTCCCAAAATATTCTGCATGCGATTAGGAAAATGTTTAGCCTTTGGGTGGGAGCAGAGGCGGGCACCAATGTTGAAGTTGGTTTTGTGGTAACTGACGGAGGTGCCAATATGGTGAAAGCGCTGCGAGATGGTCATATTGTTGGTGTGCGCTGTGCAGCCCACATCATCCATCTTGTAGTGAAGGCAGCAATGTCAGAAGGAACTAATGTGGCAGCAGTAGTTCTGTCCCGCTGCAGAAAGATCGCTGGGCACTTTCACCATAGTGTTAAGGCTAGCCAACTTTTGAGGGAAGAGCAAGAGAGGTCAGGTCTTCCCGTACACTGCCTACGTCAGGATGTCAGTACACGGTGGAACTCCACGTTAGACATGCTAGAGAGGATTTTGGAGCAGCAGAGGGCAATCCATAATCTTGCCTCAGAGCACAATATAGGGATTACCTCTCCATTGAATAGGGAGGATTGGACAGTGATCGCCCAGCTAGTGGCAGTCCTTAAACCATTCAGGGATGCCACAGAAAATTTAAGCTCAAACACTGCCAGTCTGGCCCAGGTAATCCCAGTGTTCTCCCATCTAGGCAGCAAGATGGATGTGTTCCTTGGAAACCGTGAGGCTGTTCAAGGTGGCACTCTACATCCTGACGTAGCAGCCATAGTCAGGAAGCTGAAGGATCTGCTAAAAGTACACCTTCGCAAGCGAATGGAAGAGAGTCCCGAAATGATGCTAGCGTGCCTTTGTGATCCAAGAATTAAGGGAAAGCTAGCTTTGAAATTCAATGTTCTCAGTAGCTACCGGGAGCAATTGGTCAACAAGGTGCGTGACTGGCAGCGTAAAATGGGAATGCTGTCCGAGGAGGGTGAGGTGCAGGAGGAGGAAGAGATGATGTGGTCTGCTACCCCTAGCAGCAGCATCAGCAGCAGTGCCACAAGCAGCACAACACAGCTGAGTGGAGCAGCTGCGTTTTGGGAAGAGGCACTTGGCAGTATAGTTGGACCATCTGACAGAGCTAGCAGCAGAAAGGAGAGTAGTGCTGCTGAAATGGTCAAACTTTACCTCTGTGAAGTTCCTTCTGCTCCTAATGTTGATCCTCTTAGCTACTGGGATGAAAAGAAGAGTGTGTGGCCTGCACTCTCATGGGTTGCGCAGCAGCTTCTATCATGTCCGCCAACCACTGTTCAAAGTGAGCGCGTGTTTTCTATGACTGGAAACATACTGAGTCCACAGCGCTCACGCATGGCACCTCATCTGATGGAGCAGATTGCCTTTCTTAAATTCAATCTGCCCAAATTGGGTTACCCAGCTCTTAGCTTGGAAAGTTAAATTTTTTCTCTCTAATGTTTAAGGTAGTTTCTCCCCCTGGTTGCACTTGCTGCGGTGTGGCAATGCCTGCTACCTCCGCTGGTGTAGCCAATTTACGCTAGGGCCTAGTGTCTGAGCTCTGTAAGTCCGCTCCCAAACGCCTAGGACTGACAGTCTTTGGATGCTTTGCCCTGGGGTGAAACAGGTGAGTGGGTCGTCAATTGCCCACTCATTCACCTTTTTCCGTTTCCAACGCTGCTGCTGGTGGTGGTGCCAGTATCTTTTGCCAGTTCGCTTCCTGGCTGAAATCATGCCTCAGATGTCCCTAATGGAAAGGGTAGTTTCTCCCCCCTGGTTGCACTTGCTGCGGTGTGGCAACGCCTGCTACCTCCGCCGGTGTAGCTAGCTTATGCTAGGGCCTTGTGTCTGAGTTCTGTAGGTCTGCTCCCAAACGCCAAGGACTGACAGTGCTTGGATGCTTTGCCCTGGGGTGAAACAGGTGAGCGGGTCGTCAATTGCCCACTCATTCGCCTTTCCCAATTCTGCTGCTGCTGGTGGTGGTGCCAGTGTCTCTCTTCAATGCCAGTTCGCTTCCTGGCTAGTGTCATGCCTCGAATGTCCCTGATGGTAAGGGTAGTTTCTCCCCCCTGGTTGCACTTGCTGCGGTGTGGCAACGCCTGCTACCTCCGCCGGTGTAGCCAGCTTACGCTAGGGCCTTGTGTCTGAGTTCTGTAGGTCTGCTCCCAAACGCCAAGGACTGACAGTGCTTGGATGCTTTGCCCTGGGGTGAAACAGGTGAGCGGGTCGTCAATTGCCCACTCATTTGCCTTTCCCAATTCTGCTGCTGCTGGTGGTGGTGCCAGTGTCTCTCTTCAATGCCAGTTCGCTTCCTGGCTAGTGTCATGCCTCGAATGTCCCTGATGGTGAGGGTAGTTTCTCCCCCCTGGTTGCACTTGCTGCGGTGTGGCAACGCCTGCTACCTCCGCCAATGTAGCCAGCTTACGCTAGGGCCTTGTGTCTGAGCTCTGGAAGTCCGCTCCCAAACGCCAAGGACTGACAGTGTTTGGATGCTTTGCCCTGGGGTGAAACAGGTGAGCGGGTCGTCAATTGCCCACTCATTTGCCTTTTCCAATGCTGCTGCTGCTGCTGCTGCTGCTGCTGCTGCTGCTGGTGGTGCCAGCATCTCTTCTCTGCCAGTTCGCTTCCTGGCTAGTGTCATGCCTTAATTGTCCCTTATGGTAAGGGCAGTTTCTCCCCCCTGGTTGCACTTGCTGCGGTGTGGCAACGCCTGCTACCTCCGCCAATGTAGCCAGCTTACGCTAGGGCCTTGTGTCTGAGCTCTGGAAGTCCGCTCCCAAACGCCAAGGACTGACAGTGTTTGGATGCTTTGCCCTGGGGTGAAACAGGTGAGCGGGTCGTCAATTGCCCACTCATTTGCCTTTTCCAATGCTGCTGCTGCTGCTGCTGCTGCTGCTGCTGCTGCTGGTGGTGCCAGCATCTCTTCTCTGCCAGTTCGCTTCCTGGCTAGTGTCATGCCTTAATTGTCCCTTATGGTAAGGGCAGTTTCTCCCCCCTGGTTGCACTTGCTGCGGTGTGGCAACGCCTGCTACCTCCGCCAATGTAGCCAGCTTACGCTAGGGCCTTGTGTCTGAGCTCTGGAAGTCCGCTCCCAAACGCCAAGGACTGACAGTGTTTGGATGCTTTGCCCTGGGGTGAAACAGGTGAGCGGGTCGTCAATTGCCCACTCATTTGCCTTTTCCAATGCTGCTGCTGCTGCTGCTGCTGCTGCTGGTGGTGCCAGCATCTCTTCTCTGCCAGTTCGCTTCCTGGCTAGTGTCATGCCTTAATTGTCCCTTATGGTAAGGGCAGTTTCTCCCCCCTGGTTGCACTTGCTGCGGTGTGGCAACGCCTGCTACCTCCGCCAATGTAGCCAGCTTACGCTAGGGCCTTGTGTCTGAGCTCTGGAAGTCCGCTCCCAAACGCCAAGGACTGACAGTGTTTGGATGCTTTGCCCTGGGGTGAAACAGGTGAGCGGGTCGTCAATTGCCCACTCATTTGCCTTTCCCAATTCTGCTGCTGCTGGTGGTGGTGCCAGTGTCTCTCTTCAATGCCAGTTCGCTTCCTGGCTAGTGTCATGCCTCGAATGTCCCTGATGGTGAGGGCAGTTTCTCCCCCCTGGTTGCACTTGCTGCGGTGTGGCAACGCCTGCTACCTCCGCCAATGTAGCCAGCTTACGCTAGGGCCTTGTGTCTGAGCTCTGGAAGTCCGCTCCCAAACGCCAAGGACTGACAGTGTTTGGATGCTTTGCCCTGGGGTGAAACAGGTGAGTGGGTCGCCAATTGCCCACTCATTCGCCTTTTCAATGCTGCTGCTGGTGGTGGTGGTGGTGCCAGCATCTCTTCTCTGCCAGTTCGCTTCCTGGCTAGAGTCATGCCCAAAATGTCCCTAGTGGTAAGGGCAGTTTCTCCCCTCTGGCTGCGTCTGTTTGCGGTGTGGCAACGCCTGCTACCTCCGCCGGAGTGGCCAGCTTACGCTAGGGCCTTGTGTCTGAGCTCTGGAAGTCTGCTGCCAAACGTCTAAGACTGACAGTGTTTGGGTGCTTTGCCCTGGGGTGAAACAGGTGAGTGGGTCGCCAATTGCCCACTCATTCGCCTTTCCCAATTCTGCTGCTGCTGCTGCTGCTGGTGGTGCCAGTGTCTCTTCGATGCCAGTTCGCTTCCTGGCTAGTGTCATGAATCAAATGTCCCTAATGGTAAGGGCAGTTTCTCCCCCCTGGCTGCCTCTGTCTGCGGTGTGGCAACGCCTGCTACCTCCGCCGGAGTGGCCAGCTTACGCTAGGGCCTAGTGTCTGAGCTCTGGAAGTCTGCTGCCAAACGTCTAAGACTGACAGTGTTTGGGTGCTTTGCCCTGGGGTGAAACAGGTGAGTGGGTCGCCAATTGCCCACTCATTCGCCTTTCCCAATTCTGCTGCTGCTGCTGCTGCTGGTGGTGGTGCCAGTGTCTCTTCGATGCCAGTTCGCTTCCTGGCTAGTGTCATGAATCAAATGTCCCTAATGGTAAGGGCAGTTTCTCCCCCCTGGCTGCCTCTGTCTGCGGTGTGGCAACGCCTGCTACCTCCGCCGGAGTGGCCAGCTTACGCTAGGGCCTAGTGTCTGAGCTCTGGAAGTCTGCTGCCAAACGTCTAAGACTGACAGTGTTTGGGTGCTTTGCCCTGGGGTGAAACAGGTGAGTGGGTCGCCAATTGCCCACTCATTCGCCTTTCCCAATTCTGCTGCTGCTGCTGCTGCTGGTGGTGGTGCCAGTGTCTCTTCGATGCCAGTTCGCTTCCTGGCTAGTGTCATGAATCAAATGTCCCTAATGGTAAGGGCAGTTTCTCCCCCCTGGCTGCCTCTGTCTGCGGTGTGGCAACGCCTGCTACCTCCGCCGGAGTGGCCAGCTTACGCTAGGGCCTAGTGTCTGAGCTCTGGAAGTCTGCTGCCAAACGTCTAAGACTGACAGTGTTTGGGTGCTTTGCCCTGGGGTGAAACAGGTGAGTGGGTCGCCAATTGCCCACTCATTCGCCTTTCCCAATTCTGCTGCTGCTGCTGCTGCTGGTGGTGGTGCCAGTGTCTCTTCGATGCCAGTTCGCTTCCTGGCTAGTGTCATGAATCAAATGTCCCTAATGGTAAGGGCAGTTTCTCCCCCCTGGCTGCCTCTGTCTGCGGTGTGGCAACGCCTGCTACCTCCGCCGGAGTGGCCAGCTTACGCTAGGGCCTAGTGTCTGAGCTCTGGAAGTCTGCTGCCAAACGTCTAAGACTGACAGTGTTTGGGTGCTTTGCCCTGGGGTGAAACAGGTGAGTGGGTCGCCAATTGCCCACTCATTCGCCTTTCCCAATTCTGCTGCTGCTGCTGCTGCTGGTGGTGGTGCCAGTGTCTCTTCGATGCCAGTTCGCTTCCTGGCTAGTGTCATGAATCAAATGTCCCTAATGGTAAGGGCAGTTTCTCCCCCCTGGCTGCCTCTGTCTGCGGTGTGGCAACGCCTGCTACCTCCGCCGGAGTGGCCAGCTTACGCTAGGGCCTTGTGTCTGAGCTCTGGAAGTCTGCTGCCAAACGTTTAAGACTGACAGTGTTTGGGTGCTTTGCCCTGGGGTGAAACAGGTGAGTGGGTCGCCAATTGCCCACTCATTCGCCTTTTCAGTTTTCAATGCTGCTGCTGGTGGTGGTGCCAGCATCTCTTCTCTGCCAGTTCGCTTCCTGGCTAGAGTCATGCCCAAAATGTCCCTAATGGTAAGGGCAGTTTCTCCCCCCTGGCTGCCTCTGTTTGCGGTGTGGCAACGCCTGCTACCTCCGCCGGAGTGGCCAGCTTACGCTAGGGCCTTGTGTCTGAGCTCTGGAAGTCTGCTGCCAAACGTCTAAGACTGACAGTGTTTGGGTGCTTTGCCCTGGGGTGAAACAGGTGAGTGGGTCGCCAATTGCCCACTCATTCGCCTTTCCCATTTTTCAATGCTGCTGCTGGTGGTGGTGCCAGCATCTCTTCTCTGCCAGTTCGCTTCCTGGCTAGAGTCATGCCCAAAATGTCCCTAATGGTAAGGGCAGTTTCTCCCCCCTGGCTGCCTCTGTTTGCGGTGTGGCAACGCCTGCTACCTCCGCCGGAGTGGCCAGCTTACGCTAGGGCCTAGTGTCTGAGCTCTGGAAGTCTGCTGCCAAACGTCTAAGACTGACAGTGTTTGGGTGCTTTGCCCTGGGGTGAAACAGGTGAGTGGGTCGCCAATTGCCCACTCATTCGCCTTTCCCATTTTTCAATGCTGCTGCTGGTGGTGGTGCCAGCATCTCTTCTCTGCCAGTTCGCTTCCTGGCTAGAGTCATGCCCAAAATGTCCCTAATGGTAAGGGCAGTTTCTCCCCCCTGGCTGCCTCTGTTTGCGGTGTGGCAACGCCTGCTACCTCCGCCGGAGTGGCCAGCTTACGCTAGGGCCTTGTGTCTGAGCTCTGGAAGTCTGCTGCCAAACGTCTAAGACTGACAGTGTTTGGGTGCTTTGCCCTGGGGTGAAACAGGTGAGTGGGTCGCCAATTGCCCACTCATTCGCCTTTCCCATTTTTCAATGCTGCTGCTGGTGGTGGTGCCAGCATCTCTTCTCTGCCAGTTCGCTTCCTGGCTAGAGTCATGGCCAAAATGTCCCTAATGGTAAGGGCAGTTTCTCCCCCCTGGCTGCCTCTGTTTGCGGTGTGGCAACGCCTGCTACCTCCGCCGGAGTGGCCAGCTTACGCTAGGGCCTTGTGTCTGAGCTCTGGAAGTCTGCTGCCAAACGTCTAAGACTGACAGTGTTTGGGTGCTTTGCCCTGGGGTGAAACAGGTGAGCGGGTCGCCAATTGCCCACTCATTTGCCTTTCCCATTTCCTTTTCCATTTCATTATTTTCCTTCTGATACACAACCAACCAAACATAACACACACAATAACACATATAACACATATAACACACAGTGACATCACACATAACACACATACACACACACTTACAATGCACAAAACACAAGGACCTTTTCCTTGTTATTTGCCCTGGCCTTCACTCACTAATAGCATTACATTAACACTATAACTCACACTTCACCCTATAACATTTTTCCATCCACATACCTGCCAACAGACCCAACTTTTTCAGGGACAGTCCTGCTTTTTTCCAGTCCTGTCCCATCTAATTTAGCTAAACTAGGTATGCAAAATGCAAATACACATAGGTAGGTATAGCTCGGTAGGTAACGCTACTATAAACATTTAATAAATATAATCAAGTACTAAATAATAAATCTAACTTTAAAATACATTTAAATAAACCCCTATTTTTTTTTAAAAAAAAACATTAAAATTAAATTATTATTATTTAGACATAATCCATCTTTAACCAAACCAGTGCACTGCTACTAATCTTAAACATAACCGTACATTAACCCTAAGCTATTTTTTAGTTCTTGTCCAACATTTTTCCATCAGCATACCTGCCAACACACCCAAGATTTTGGTGGACAGTCCTGCTATTTTCCAGTCCTGTCCAATAAGTAAGTTGGGTTGTTGCAAAGTATGCCATTGTAAATAGGTAGCAAATGTTAGGCATGTAAAGTGGTCCAAAATCAATTTAAAAATGTAAAATATTCCCTATTCTTTTATTAAACATCTATGGACAGTACACCTCGGTATGTGTGTGCAACTCTATTGGTCGTTTCGGCAGGGGGCTCGCCTGCCATCAACGAATGAAGTGCATTCTGCAGTTCTGCAATTCACTCGTTGATGCCAGACCAGCCCCCTGCCGAAACGACCAATAGAGCTGCACACACGTACCTTCACGGCAGCTGCTGCTGCTGTGATGTGTTATTAACCCCGTATTAACCCCTGCTAGGCAACCAGGAAGAAAACGAAGATTAAACGAGCACGAAGAATGTCCGCGAATATTCGCCCGAAGAGAAGACAGGAACGGGCGAATATTCGCGGAATACGAAGATTTTTTTTTCCCCGAAGACGAGCACGAAGACGAACACGAAGAGCCCCCTGGTGCCCAAGTCTAATGAAATGTTCATAATTACCACCTTTAATCCTGCTCTGACACCAGGCATACAACATAATACTCAATAAATCCAGATCAGGGAAGCTAGAATAAAATTAATTTTTTTGTTGTTGTTTTTCTTTATGAATTTCTTTATTAAGGTTTTTTCCATTTGTAACAAAGACAAGTAGAATACAGGTCAAATAAATAAATACAGAGAAATTCATATTTTCTAACATAATATACATTTCAAAAACAATAATAATTAAACAAACCTACAAAAAGCTGTCGTTGGATTTTTATGTAAACCTGGAAGATTCTGAATGTTTTGCTCAGGGAAATCCACTTTGCTTAATCTGTCAAATTGATGTTAAACTGGGGAGGCCATCTTTTCTTTAAATGTGTCAATATTACCAAGATGAAATGATATACCTTTTCTGTTTTGCAATGATATTGTATTTGATTAATAATTTGAGCTAGAGAAGGAAGCTATTTGTGTAGTTAGCAAAACATGAACTATTAAATAGCAAAGGACAGTATTTGCATATTACAGTGGAATAAGATAAATTCAGGGGATTGTGATCTAATAAGAATAACATTTCTTGAAACATCAGTAGCTTAGCTAAGGAGGGACCAGGGGAGGCGGTCCACCCTGGGTGCCACTCATCAGGTCTTACCGCTGTGGAGCTCGCACACTGTGCAAGGAAACCCAGGTTCCTGCTTCCCCTTGGCAGAAAAAGAGAGTTTCCTCATGCAGTGTGCCGGAGCCGCAGCAGTAAGCTGCAGGCCCGTGTTAGGTGGCTGTCGAGCCGCATAAACGCCTGTGATGCTCGGCCGGCCCCAAGGCATAAGAGGGTGCGGGAGAGTGGGGAAGAGTTGGCACAGGCAGGCTGTCAAAGGGGCAACGGTGGAACTGGGAGGCTGTTTTAAGGGCAGCGGTGGCACAGGCAGGCTGTTTTAGGAACAGAGACCTAACATCAATGACTGGCTAGTGATGGGGGTTAAGCTGCACCACCATCAATGTCTGGCTCAGTATATAGTGAGGAGTTATGCTGTACCATATTTGTTCAGTAAATGTTTTTTTTTTATTATTATTATTTTTTTTTTTGATTTCTCCTTTTTCCAGTTGGCATGCAGTTTAAAAATGTGTGAAATAAATATTCTTGCCAACATTAATTATTTTGTGTATGGGAGGGGTGCCACATACAGGATCCGCCCTGGGTGCCAAATACTCTAGGTACACCCCTGGGTTTAATTGTTGGGCACTCCCACCAAATATGCAAGTAACTGCCTTCAGATGATTTACATTGCTAGCATTGTTTAGATGAATTAGCATTTATTTTATTCAATATCTTTAGGACAAACTACCATCTGTATACTAGTTTGTAATATAATTCTATTATATTTAAACATTTCTTAACTTCTTCCATAGATTTGTACCATTGCTCATCTTGAAATCTTCTAAGTTCTCTTTCCCAGTTTAACCAAGCTTTTGGTTTGTTATCTTTTTCTTCAAAACAAACTAGGTTATAACATTTAGAAATTAATTTTAGTTTTGGGCCATTCAATGGGAGACATAATTCAATTTGCAATTGGCTAAAGGGTTTAATCCTATTCCCATCAAATCAGATATCCTAAATTTGAATTTATACCATTTTCAAAAAATGAATATCCTCTATATTAAGTTCTAAAATATCTAATGGGCAAAACCTATAAATGTTATCTTGAATTTTAGCCTGTTTTTCACTTCATCCCCACCATATAAGATTCCTTAGTATACCAAGCTGTACAATTTATGAAGATGAAACAAGTAGCTAGCCTCGTTGTATTTAATTAAGTCGGGGATTGCCATATCTCCTCTTTCAACTTGTTATTAGTAATTTTTGGTTAATCCTTGGTCTTTTTTGTTCCCAAATAGTGTATTCTCTTTACCTTAACCAATGGAATAGGGCAATTAAGCATTCTAAACATGTATGTAAGTTTGGTTTCTGTCTAGAACATTTTAACCACTGAGCCCTCAGTTTTGCGTGACTACAACCAAGCTTCTCGTCTCAAAGTAGGCATCTTGTCCAATTGCAAGGAATAAAACATGGGCAAGCTTCTTCTTGGAGAAGTACAGGCATTTATGGACACACATGGTAACCTGGACTGATTTTGTATTCTGGTCAAGGCTAACTAGACTTTGGGCAGCCCTTCAGCCATGTAACTGGAGCAGGTACCCCTATAGGAAGATACCTAGTGCACTGCTTACTTAAAGGGTCAGCCAGAGAAATTTTCCTTGCAGGCTTACATAGCATGCTTTACCCACTCCATGCATCAATAAGAGCAGTGGCATATATATATATATACGCATACACACACACGGATCTAAGGTGAGGAGACAAGGTCTTTAAAATGCACCTTTTGGGTGCCACTAAGGTGAATTTTAGAAATATATGCGTGAATCACACATTGGTTAGGGTATGTTGTTTTGCCATTTTCCATCTTCATATTTGGTAGCCACACACACTAACAAAACAAGAAACTGTGCTTGTATGTGAATTTGTGATCTGACCAGTTTTCATATACTATTCTAAAATTATTAACATATTTTGTCACTTGACATGAACTAGGTCTTCTTGTTCTTCTGCTTGATTTAATTTATTGCATTGATATATTTCATCTTTGAGTTCCATTGCAACTAATTAGGTAAAAGTTCTCTCACATATCATGCCAAGGCAGAGGCACACAAGTAAGCCCAGAAATCTAGTCTGATTTATAGCAAATTACATCATTTCACATTTATTACTGGAACACTTTGTAAAAGACATGCTTTAAACACATCCTGAAAGAAATAAAAAAAATATAAAATTAAAGGGAAACAAAGGTTGTGATCCACATAATTTTTTTTTCATACTTGAAATAGCAGCCTTGAGTCCAGACACCATAGTAGACATGAACACTCTGCTGTGTGAAAATTATAGAATATTGCGGGGAAACTAGGCCTAAAATAGTGTCTTGCTACACGTCAAGAAGAAGTGTAGAAAGACAGAGTCAAAATGCAAACGTTATACTGGAAAAAGTCGAGCAAGGCTGCAACTAATCATAAAGACATATCTGCCTCAAGGTATAATCCAATAGGATCAATTCATTGTTATGTTTATAAAGCACCACCATTTTCTGCAGCGCCATATGACCCATATTAAAATATTATTGTATATTGTAGCAAACAACCCTTACAAAGGTAATCACCAGGGTCGTAATGTAAGAAATTGCAAAATATAAATTCTGTGGGCACATGAACAGTGTTATATCATCCTTTTAAGAGGCCTAAATTTTATTGGGTAATGATAAAGCTCCTCTCTTGTATAATTGGTTAACAAAGCATTACCTCTTTATTAAAAAGGTCTTCTATTTTAAAAAATATTTCAAACATTTAAATTGATTGCAGATTCTTTTCACTTCCCTTTGTATATAAATCTATCAAAAAGAAGAGAATTAAGATTAGATTTGACATTGCCAAAATGTTATAGCATCCTTTTAATCCGGTTCTTCCATTCATCGCTTGTTTCTAGATATTTAAATTAAATGGCAGTGAAATAGGACAAGGAATGTAGACTACTCACTGCAACTGGTCATCTAAATATGTTATATAACGAGCATTGAGTTGACTGTTATTTTAGGTCAGGTGGTTATATAGTATTTCCTATATACCTGAACCCCCTTGATTTTTTTTTAATCGATTGTTCATGACACAAGTTAAAAATGTTCTTGAGATCTGTTCAGATCTTTTAAGTGGCCTCTGTTTTATTGTGAAATGATAGAGTTGTAGGCCTCCCTTGTACAATTGGTTAACAAACCATTACCTCTTTAATAAGAAGTTCTCCTATTTTAAAAATATTTCAAACATTTAAATTGATTGCCAATTCTTTTCACTTCCTCTTGTGTCTACATCTATCAAAACGAAGAGAATAAAAATTAGATTTGACATTGCTTTTTTACTCTGCCAAAGTGTTCTACACAAGCAGTAATTGTACTTGCTTCAGTTAAATGTACTAGTTATAAAGCAGTTTTTTGCATCTCTGTGTTTTTTGCTGTTATTGAGCTGGCTGCAGCGATCTGCATTTTGCAATAATTATGGTGAATTGTTTGTCAAAAACGATTGTATTATTTGGTCTAAAAGTTTATAATAGCAAATAAATAATTTTATTTGTGCACAAGGTATATAAACCTTTATTCAGCTCACAATCAATGCTGTCTTGCTCAGGGGCCCCACATTCTGAGTGCCCACATTCTAAGGGCTTTTTTTTGTATACTACTTTTTGCTCTATGGGTTAAATGAGTATGTATTAACTTACTTGATTTCATGGATTTTTAATGGTATATTGAATTTAGGATTTGTTTTGTTATATATGCAATTTACACATGCTTGGTACATATATACCATTTACACATATCTTACATTGCAATTCTTTACCTTTGTCCTTTTTGTTAACATTATGAATGTATGGATTAACATTCCAACCAAATGAATGCTTATGTACGCATTTATATCTTCATAAGCTTTGAATTGTGGTGTTTTACTTGTCTGGATGTTAGACCTTGTGCCACTACATTTATTTACTTGTTTAACTATTGGATTACATGTTATACTTATGATTTTCATGACTATATTGATCTGTGCATACTTCTTATATGCGTATGCACGATATGGAACGCATTCTGATGTCATGGCGTCACTATCCAAGATGGCGTCCACAATGCACACAGCTTATAGGTGTGATGTTTGATTTGTAGTGCATTTTTTCATGAAAGAGAGAGAGACAGAGAGAGACAGAAAGAGAGACAGAGACAGAGAGACACTTAATACCAATACCAGTCAGACCACCCTTCATAACGACCTTTGTGTCGAAACGGGGATCTCCTCTGCTCTTCTGCTATGTATTTATTTATTTAATTGCATTAGTGTATGTTCTTAATAAATTGCTCAGCTTTTTTGGCATATATATATATATATATATTTTTTCCTTTATTTTGTATTTGCCTATACCTGGTGGGCACAAGCTTGAGTGTTGCACCACTTATATTTTTGACTGGTGTGCCTTTTTCTGCATCTGTATATTTGCATTGTGTAGTATGCATGTGTGCAGGGTAGTGTTCATTTATATTGTTTAGTATGTGTGTGTATAAGGTAGTGTGACTTTCTATCATATAGGATGTACTGTATTTGTATAGTGTTATGTGACTATGTATTGTGAAGCATCCGTAGTGCATAGTGAAGGAAAAAAATATTTGATCCCCCTGCCGATTTTGTTCGTTTGCCCACTGACAAAGACATGATCAGTCTATAATTTTAATGTTAGGTTTATTTAAAAAGTGAGAGACAGAATAACAACAAAAAAATCCAGAATAACACATTTCAAATAAGGTATACATTGGTTTGCAAAACATGACTTGGTGGCAAAACCCTTGTTGGCAATCACAGAGGTCAGACGTTTCTTGTTGGCCACCAGGTTTGCACACATCTCAGGAGGAATTTTGTCCCACTCCTCTTTGTAGATCCTCTCCAAGTCATTAAGGTTTAGAGGCTGACGTTTGGCAACTCGAACCTTCAGCTCCCTCCACAGATTTTCTATGGGATTAAGGTCTGGAGACTGGCTAGGCCACATTTATTTCGTAACAAATTGAGATGAGGAGCATTCCTTTTAAGAGAGTGCTCCTAATCTCAGCTCGTTACCTGTATAAAAGACACCTGGGAAGCAGACAGATCAAATACTTATTTCACTGAGTAAAATGCAAATCAATTTATAATTTATTTGAAATGCGTTATTCTGGATTTTTTGTTGTTATTCTGTCTCTCACTGTTCAAATAAACCTATTAATAAAATGATAGACTGATCGTGTCTTTGTCAGTGGGCAAACATACAAAATCAGCAAGGGATTAAATAATCCACTGTATATTGGGTAGAGTGACTGTGTATATGGTAGTCAGCATGTGTATATGATAAGGTATCATACTTGTATATACTTGTAGTCTAGGGTGGTGTAATAGCATTGTGTTGTTTGTATATGTATAGGATAGTGTGACTGTATTGGGTAGTAAGGATGTGTATAGTAAAGGGTCATTGTACATTGTGCAGTTTGCATGTGTCATGGGTAGTGTGACTGCATTGTGTAATCTGTATGTGTATAGGGTAGTGCAACTGTGCACACAGTAGTATGGACATGCATAGGGTAGGGTCACTGTGTACTGTTCAGTATGGTTGTGTGCATTTGTATGGTATAGTATGCATGTATGTCACGGAGTTGGATATTCCGGCCGACTACCTCCGCTGACTTGTGCTCCCTTAGCCTGGGACTTACACTCTTTCCCGGTTTCCCAGTCACTAGCCGAGACCCAGTATAACCGAAACAAAGACTGATTTATTTTTCACACAGGGCTGTGAAATCAGTTCCAAGGTTTGGCTGGGGTAAATGTCTGTACTGGTGGAGGGGGGGGGGGCTTGGTGGTTTGCTGATTTATACAACATTTAACTAAAACAATGGTGTTCACTCCCTGGTTGCAGATCCCGGCTGTCTGCTGGAGATAATCCCCACACACATTTCTTCCCCTTCTGAATGGCATTGACCCAGGAGGAGACCCCCAAATGGGTTGACTCTGTAGTCATTTAGTTCATTTGGCCCAGCAATGCCTTCCCAAAACTGGTGTTCCTGCTGCCGCTGGGGAGATGGGCCAGCTGCATCATCTCCCGGGTACTCACTCAGCCGCTGGGGAGTGATGCCGCCTGCATCCCCTCCCTGGTTCTCCCACTGTAGCTGAGGAGATGGGTCTACTGTGCCATCTTGCGGGCCCTCTGTCAGCCGCTGGGGACGGGGAACAATATCCTCAGCTCCCTGCCGCTGGGCAGGGAAGACAGGTTCCTGGTGCTGAAGAGAATGGCAAGCTGCCCCAGTGGAGGGTTCCGTCACAATGTGTATCTGTAGCATGCATAATGTCACTGTGAATTGTTTGGGATGCACATGTATAGTGTAGTGTGACTGCCTATAGGGCAATATACATGTGCATAGGGTAGCAACACTCTGTATTGTTTAGTATGCCTATGACTAGGATAGCGGGACTATGTTTTGTAGTCTGCTTGTGTCAATGGTACTGTTTATAGGGTAGTAAGCATGTGTTTCGGGTAGGGTCACTGTGTATTGTTTAGTATGTTTGTGTCTAAGATTGTGTGACTTGTGCAATCGGATTTCCATTCTAATGAAATTTGCTAATTTCGTCAATTCGGTAAAATCTCTGAACTCAAGGAAACAAACAAAAATTAAGGAAAGAGCTTCTAATTTTCATTTGAATTTTGTTGGGTTTTCTCACTCTCACTCATGCTCTCTCACACTATTCCCCACTTTCTAAAATTCATTAATTTTCTCTCACACTCTTTCTAAATGTCTCCCAAACATTTCTGCCAACCACTCACGTGTCTCTGTCTCCTTGCCGTGCAGCTCTGCTTCTTTGTTTGCATCGTCTTGTTCTTCTGTCTCCTTTCTTCTGTCTCCTTTCTTCATCTACTTCTCCGTGAACATAGCCTCCTGGTAAACTTCTGCAAAACGACGGGGCATCCAGACATACCCTCTCTCCCATGGCTCTGCCCTTTTGTGGAAGAGAGGCCAAAATAACAAGTAAGCCTGTGAGAGATCAAGAAAGAATGAATGAGGCTGAATCCTGTTTCCGAATACAGAAAGCCCTCTAATTTTCATCTTGCCGAATGGGCAGAAAATACAAAATTGTTGTCTGAAAACAGATGGACCAAAAACGAAATAGTTTTTTGTCCATTTCCACAAGTCTACTTAGCATGTGTATAAAGTAGTTAGCATACATATAAGGTATAGGGTAGCACAACTGTATTGTGTAGTTTGCAAGTGTATACTGATGTATAACCGTGTATAAGGTAGTAAGCATATTATAGACAGTGGCGTCGGCGGGGGGGGGGCGTTCACTCAGGAATATGTTTTCAGCAACCGTTTGGCGCCTCTCACTCTCCTCCGCATATTCCGGCGCTCAGCAGTGAAGCAGCGTGCACCGCAGGAGAGCAGGGAGACAGAGGCCTTGCGCTCCAACCTCAGGACTTCTACAAGGTAAGGTAGTAAACTTCAAA
The DNA here is from genome assembly GCF_027358695.1 of Spea bombifrons. Classification (NCBI taxonomy): domain Eukaryota; kingdom Metazoa; phylum Chordata; class Amphibia; order Anura; family Pelobatidae; genus Spea; species Spea bombifrons. Next base: position 49,057,727 of record NC_071089.1, on the reverse strand, counting down.
GGGGGGAGAGGGTAAATGTGAGAAGGGGGAGAGAGGGTAGATAATGAGAAGGGGAGAGAGGGGGGTAGATAGTGAGAAAGAAGGGTAGCAAGAATATTGAAATAAAGAGTCAGAATGAGTGAGAGAATAAATGAATTAATGTGTCAGAATGAGTGAGAGAATTAATGAATTTGTGAGAATGCATTAATGAATGTGTAAACAATTTTGGACGCCAGGGCTGGCTTTGGGGTGTGAAACCTGTGATCTATGCCTGTAATTTAGGAGGTTTTATCTATACCTTTAATGCTGATTTTTTTATGTGAATTCCAATTGATCTATACATGCAAAGCTGGGTTTTTGTGTTATTCTGTTGATCTATATCTGCTATGCTATGTTTCCATACATTATATATATATATATATATATATATATATATATATATATATATATATATCTATATACCTGCAAATACAGGGTTTGTATGTCAGTTGATCAATACCTTGAGTGCTGTTTCCATGTGTTTATTTGATCTATGCCTTCAGTGCTGAGTTTACATGTGATTTCCAGTTGATCTATACCTGCAATGCTGGGTTTGTGTGTTGTGTTGATCTGTATCTGCAATGCTATGTTTCCATACATTATTTATGTATACCTGCAAATACAGGGTTTTTATGTCTTATTCAGTTGCATAAAAAATGCTATATCCATGTGTTGTTTATTTGATCTATACCTGAACTACAGGGAGAAAGTAAAAGATAGGTGTGGTTTAGTGAAAGAGGGGACAAAAGGACTCTGGGGATGATTAATTTCACGGTGCGGTCAGAAGGAGGGAAGACTGCACTGATGTCTACCCTGATCTGCAGTCAGTGTGGCAAATATTTTTTTTTTTTTGGTGTGGCAGCGGAGGGAGTGATTGCATGCTAGGGAGCAAGGAGAGGGGCCCAAGGAAATGCTTGGGTAGGCTGCAGGGGCTAATAATATATATACCGTATTTGCTCGATTATAAGACGAGACCCCAAAATCTGAATATTAATTTCTGAAAAAAAGAAAAAGCCTGAATATAAGACGACCCTATAGGAAAAAAGTTTTACCAGTATATGTTAATTCATGTAAACTATGTGAACAATTTTTTTTTAAATAAAAGCTATGATTGAGAAAAATATTTTGTTTTTATTTCCTTTTTTTGCAACCTGCCCCCCCCCAGTTATGCACATCTGCCCCCTGGCTTGCCACTCTGCTCTATGCCTTATACCCCCTATATGCCACTGTGCCCCATGATATGCCTTTTGACCCCCTATGTGCCACTCTGCCTCCAGAATTGCCTTATACCCCTATATGCCACTCTGGCATTTAGGGGGTTAAAAGGCATATTATGGGGCAGAGTGGCATACAGGGACGTATAAGGCATTTCAGGAGGCAGAGTGGCGTATAGAGGGTTAAAAGGCATTGCTGGAGGCAGAGTGGCATTAAGGGGGTTTCAAAGGCATTTCACAGAGCACTCTGCCTCCAGAAATGCCTTATGCCCCCCATTTAACACTCCCTCCCCCTCCCTCCTCCAAACTTACCGGTGCTTCTGAGTCCCCGGTGCGTAGTCTGGGCAGCGTGTAGAGCTCTAAGCGATTCGCGTCCATCGCACAGACCTTCCCCGGCTACCAGAGATCACGGGGAACTCTGATCGCTGACAGCCGGGGAAGGTCTGCGCGACGATCTTGTGTGGACTACAACTCCCATCAACCAGAGTGAACTAGATGAGTAAAACTTGTGATTTTTTTAAAATCTGAATTGTATAGTTTTTGTATGTCATTTAATTCTTTATTTTATGTGTGCATACCTTGCCCTATGCTGTGCAATGTCCTGCAGTGAGATGAGTTTGTTATGCAATGTGCCCTTTAACAGCTAAAAACTATATGGAAATACCACACACATTTAGGTGATTGTAATCTGGAGATGCAGCCGAATACGTGTTGGTGATTTTGGTTTTGTGCACTTGCACATAACCTGCATAATGAATAAGTGTTCTGTGTGATGCTGAATCATGCTATCTGGGAGTCAGCAGACAAAATACTGATTACATTTAAGACAAAATATATAATCAACACTGACAATTGACTGGAGTGCTCAGTCCCAGAAACAACAGCTGAATTTAGCAAGATGTAAGTACTATTCTATATAAATAGGGGGTTATGTATACATGTATACGGAACAATTCAAAGCAGTACAATTTGAGCCATTAAACAAAGCAAGAACTTTCAGTCCATACATAGCGTATACCACTCAAACAACACCTACCGGTATTTAAGACATAAATATTGGGGATTCAATCACACTATAGGACAATACTGTATATTGCTTAGCCTGCCACTTTGTACCCCAAATCCTATCTAATTGAATAGCAATCTGGCTTAACTAGGAGCAGTGGATCTGCATTGCATTTTAAACAACATGTTTAAAATGAATTTAAAGGCAATTTAAAGTCTTCACTGTACACCATTGATGGCTCATCTGTTGTGGTCAAGGTTTGGTCAGACTCTGCAATTATATAGAAACAAAGGGTGCACACTTCCTAAAGAGCATAAAAAACATATACATTAAGATTCCCGGGTTGCTGCTAGAATAATGATGACCAAAAAATACAGGGTGATTATTGTTGACTTTATTTGCATGCACCTACCCAGAATCCCTTGTGGTTGTGGCAGCACCATGAGATTTCTGAGAGAAAAACAAGCCTTCTGGCTCGTCTGGTGTCTGTAGATGAGTGTTTAATAATACTTCTACTACCCCTAAAAAAAATACATAAAAGCAAGAATTCAGCACACACCCAACTATAGCATTCAAAAAAGCACATAAGCTATAAATATTGGTAGAGCCATTAGCAAGAATATTCCATTGGTTACTAAGGTAATTTAACCAGAAATAGTTATTTATACATAAACCTCAATATATTACAGTAGTTACAAAAGGAAAAAAAAATGCCAGATGAAAAATATCATGTTAAAGTAATACAGTATATAGCAATGGTGGAACTCCCATTGGTTGAATGATTATAACTGTATAGAAGACATCTTAATATAAAAGTAAATCCACCCTTTCATACAGACTTGTCCATCTATTTTCATTTTTGTAAAATTGCAAAGAAATGTGCGTTATGCACTAATCAATGTACTGCATGATCTACAATCATTAGCTTGGTCTGTTTATCCAAATCAATATGTGAAGGACATTGAAAAGCAAAGGATGGCTATTTGTTTATACATTGTCTGCCACACGTGCATTATTTGTAAAGGAGGGTTGTCTTATCAAATTTCAATAGAAGAAACCTGTAAGAAACATAATTGCTTTGAGTTAATGATTACTTTACACCGAATAGATCTCTTTGTGGAGAAGAAATGTGCGCATATAGGAACATGTAACGCTGCTTTAATTCTGTCAGTTCAATAATACATTTATTATTACCTTGCGTTTGCAGGTTAGAGGCCCCCAGCAGCAGGAGCATTCAAAGAAAGACACAGCTTTTTGCAGGTTTTATGAGCGGGGAGACTTCCCAATCGCCCTTGAGCATAATATGAAAGAAAACAAAATAGCCTGGAAGGTAAGTGAGAGCACAGCTGTGACTGCCAGCTGTGCTTATTGAAGTGACATCTTCTTTCGCCAAACAAAGTTGGCTCATAAGTAAGTAAAAACAAGTAATTCCTCAGTAAATGAAAGGTTGTGGGGAATCTGTTAAAATGCAAGCAGCCCCAGAGACAGCAATCCACCTTGTAACAATTAAATTATCTCCTTGAAAAAGGAAGATGACAGAGCCTCTTTGCCTTGGAGAATTATTTCCTATACCGATTCATCTCTATTTTTATGAGGACATGGCAAGCCTAGCTGTTTCAGGCAGTCCATCAAGTGATTGGATATAGCAAGCAATAGCCATTTATCACCCCCAAATTTCACCTTCCTGCAGGACACATCCAAATGGAAGCTTTAATTACCTAAATGGATAGGTCAGATTTGGCTGCTCCTTTGGAAATGCAGAGCAGAATATAAACGAAGTTAGATTCTCATTCAGAGACTGTGCTTTTAGTCTGCAGCATATGTCAACCAACGTAATCGCTGTCATACTTGCCTCTGTTAGAGGCTGACCTCCACTGCTGAAATCATTACAGCACCGACATTTCTCTGACAAAAGGTTAATTGGCTTCAAAATAAATGTATTGCCTAATGACTCCATTCCAATACGGCTGTGTTTCTGTCTCTGAATAGCCCACTGATGTTATTTGTAAAAACTTGCCAATCTCTTTAACTCACCGGGGCAAGGTAAATTTAATTTAAAAAAGAAAAATACATGCCGATCTTTTTACTTGCTCCAGTCATTTAATTATGTGTGCGCTTAGATTCTTTTCTTTTTCCTTTATTCCAGTTATGTATCTTTCAGATACATGAATTTGTGAAAGCCAACATAAGTAAGAAATCATTATTGTACAGTGAGGCCAAACTTACTAAAATAAGCATACAAGCAATATTCTTGGGTGAACAAACTGAATTTTAGAAAACTATTTAATATATATGTTTCCATTCTTTCATCATTATTATTCCCATTGTAGTACAAATAAAATAAAGTGCATTTGCATTCCTTGGAACTGAACATAAGAGGATGGTATAAAAAGTATAATAAAAAAGGAAAAGGAGAACAATGACCAAAAGCCATGAAGTCATTCCACAGGGAGACCAGTTCATTTGAATAGGAGTAGCCAGCTCTACCTATAGGCAAGGTAGTTGCAGAACTACATGGGGAGCCTCCTCTGTGCTGGTGTAGATGGGCAGTCGCCACGTAGATCTCCTGAAGATCCATGATCTCCCCAACCAGTCCTAACTAAAAGGAGCTCTCCTGTGATTCTGCAGACTTGGCTGTCATTTTGTGGATTCAGGCCCACCCCGCAAGATAGATGGAGGCGTGCCCTGGAAGTAGGGATAAAGAAGTAAGTCTCTACACCTAGACTTAACCCTTTACCTCCCTAAAAGCAGTTGGCAGGACAAACTTCATCAAGGCTGAGGCTTCCTGGGGTAAGTGAGCTGCGTGTATATGTGTGTGTCTGCCTGAGTATGTATGCAGAGCTGGCCTTTGGTGTTCAGGCGCCCTGTGCGGACTACTTCCCTGGCGCCCCCCTCGACAAAAAAGAAAGGGAAAAAATCCTGTAACAAACAACTAGTTTTAATTAGAGATTATTTATGTGCAAGTGCAAACAAGTACAATAATATATAACTGGAAACACTGGTAACAATAATGTACCTTAAATACATTATGCTCTGAAAAATACCCCTCGTCTTATATTCAAGGTCGTCTTCTAATCAGACCTCAAATAGAGGTCTGACTACAAGACTAAGATCCAGATCCCCTGCAGCGCTACAGGGGACCCGGATCCTCCTCTCTGACAGCCTCTGCTGCTGCCAGCACTTTCTCTGGAGGCTTCTATGACGGAGCACCGGCATCACATGACCTTCTGGTGCTCCACCATAGAAGCCCGGGCGGAAGTGCCGGCAACAGCGGAGGTTGTCTGTGCGCATTCCACAGCTGGTGAACGTTTGTGGGATGCGCACAGACAACCTCCGCTGTTTCCGGCACGGAAGTACCGGCCAGCAGCAACGGAGGTCTGCATCGCACAGATGCCCACAAGCTGCCCCACTAGACACCAGGGAGTCTGAAGCACGGGTCACACGTAAAAGGATGCACTGGTAAGTTGGGGGGGTAAGAGTGGCATGGGGGGTTAAATGGTTTTCTGGAGTCAGAGTGGCATATAGTGGGTTAAAAGACATATCAGGGAGGCAGAGTGGAATATAGGGGGTTAAAAGGCATATCAGGGAGGCAGAGTGGCATATAGGGGTGTATAAGGCATATCTGGGAGGGGCAGAGTGGCAAATAGGGGGTTAAAAGGCATATCTGGGGCAGAGTGACATATAGGGGCTATAAGGCATTTCTGGGGGGCAGATGTGCATAATTGGGGCAGAGTGGCAAATAAAAACAAAAAAAATATTTTTTTCCAATCATAGTTTTTATTAAATATGAAAAAATAGTTTACATGTGAATTAATATTTACTAGTAAAACTTTTTTTCATTTAGGGTAGTCTTATATTCAGGCTTTTTCTTTTTTTTCCCAAATTCATATTCAAATTTTGGTGGGTCGTGTTATAATCAGGGTTGTCTTATAATTGAGCAAATAAGGTATTTCTTTTGCACCGTCCCTCGCCAGGGCCGGACTGGCCCACTGGGAAACCAGGAAATTTAGAGCGTCCGCGGCTGCTACCACATCTGCTGCTCACCTAATAAAATTAAACCGGCTGGCGTGCACACACACACTGTGCCGCCGAGTGGCAGTGCCACAGTGAGGCTCTTCGTCACGCCCCTTTGAAGATGTGATGCTCAAGGGGGTGGGCTCACAGAAGAGTTCCTCGTGTCAAGGAGAGGATCGCAACGTCAGAGCGGGGAAAAAAGAAAAGCAAAAAGTAAGTGTTTCCAAAAAATAATTAGAGTAAAGGGGACCCATATTCAAGGTAGGGGGATTGCATTGGGACATCATTAAAAATGAAATACTACTAAAGGGGGATATCTGGGTTTTGTCATTACAAAATCAATATAAACAGGGAGGGTGAGTGGCTGGGGATAATATACATGGCAGTGGGGGGCATCAATAGACAAGAGGATGGTTGGGCATCACTACATCAATACTAAAGGGGAGGCTGGCTGGGGGCAATACACAAGTATATGCGGAACATCACGTTAACCAATACTAAAGGGGTGGGGGCATCAATGCACAAAGGGGGCGATACACAAGGTTGTGGGGGAAGACATTAATCAATACAAAAGGGGGGCCTGGCAGTGTAGAAATTTTTTTATGCATACTTGTGAATTGTGGCATGTGTGTTTCGGTGTTGGTGTGGCAGAGCCTGTCCTGGTGTGTGTGTTAGGGTATTGGTGTGGCATAGCCTGTCCTGATGTGTGTGTTTGGGTGTCGGTGTGGCAGAACCTGTCCTGGTGTGGCAGTGTGGCAGATCCTGTCCTGGTATGTGTGTTTGGGTGTCTGTGTGGCAGAGCCTGTCCTGGTGTGTGTGTTTGGGTGTCAGTGTGGCAGAGCCTGTCCTGGTGTGTGTTTGGGTGTCGGTGTGACAGAGCCTGCCTTGGTGTGTGTGTTTGGGTGTCGGTGTGGCAGAGGGGGCCACTCACCAGCCCTACTTGTTTACCTGCTGGGAGAAACGGATGAGCGGTGTTAGTTTAAGGACGCTTGAGCGGTTTCTCTCTCTACTGATATAATTTGTAGTCTATTAATACTTGGTTCTACAGTTGCTCACAGCCTGTGTTTGGGTGTCAGTGTGGCAGAGCCTGTCCTGGTGTGTGTGTTTGGGTGTCGGTGTGGCAGAGCCTGTGCTGGTGTGTGAGTGTGGCAGATCCTGTCCTGGTGTGTGTGTGTTTGGGTGTCGGTGTGGCAGAGCCTATCCTGGTGTCTGTGTTAGGCTGTCGGTGTGGCAGAGCCTGTCCTGGTGTGTGTGTTTGGGTGTCGGTGTGGCAGAGCCTGTGCTGGTGTGTCAGTGTGGCAGATCCTGTCCTGGTGTGTGTGTGTTTGGGTGTCGGTGTGGCAGAGCCTGTCCTGGTGTGTGTTTGGGTGTCGGTGTGGCAGATCCTGTCCTGGTGTGTGTGTTTGGGTGTCGGTGTGGCAGAGCCTGTCCTGGTGCGTGTTTGGGTGTCGGTGTGGCAGAGCCTGTCTTGATGTGTGTGTTTGGGTGTCGGTGCGGCAGAAGGGGCTGCTCACCAGCTCTACTTGTTTACCTGCAGGGAGAAACTGATGAGCGGTGTTAGTTTAAGGATGCTTGAGCGGTTTCTCTCTCTACTGATATAATTTGTAGTCTATTAATACTTGGTTCTACAGTTGCTCACAGCCTGTGTTTGGGTGTCAGTGTGGCAGAGCCTGTCCTGGTGTGTGTGTTTGGGTGTCAGTGTGGCAGAGCCTGTCCTGGTGTGTGTTTGGGTGTCGGTGTGACAGAGCCTGCCTTGGTGTGTGTGTTTGGGTGTCGGTGTGGCAGAGGGGGCCACTCACCAGCTCTACTTGTTTACCTGCTGGGAGAAACGGATGAGCGGTGTTAGTTTAAGGACGCTTGAGCGGTTTCTCTCTCTACTGATATAATTTGTAGTCTATTAATACTTGGTTCTACAGTTGCTCACAGCCTGTGTTTGGGTGTCAGTGTGGCAGAGCCTGTCCTGGTGTGTGTGTTTGGGTGTCGGTGTGGCAGAGCCTGTGCTGGTGTGTGAGTGTGGCAGATCCTGTCCTGGTGTGTGTGTGTTTGGGTGTCGGTGTGGCAGAGCCTATCCTGGTGTCTGTGTTAGGCTGTCGGTGTGGCAGAGCCTGTCCTGGTGTGTGTGTTTGGGTGTCGGTGTGGCAGAGCCTGTGCTGGTGTGTCAGTGTGGCAGATCCTGTCCTGGTGTGTGTGTGTTTGGGTGTCGGTGTGGCAGAGCCTGTCCTGGTGTGTGTTTGGGTGTCGGTGTGGCAGATCCTGTCCTGGTGTGTGTGTTTGGGTGTCGGTGTGGCAGAGCCTGTCCTGGTGCGTGTTTGGGTGTCGGTGTGGCAGAGCCTGTCTTGATGTGTGTGTTTGGGTGTCGGTGCGGCAGAAGGGGCTGCTCACCAGCTCTACTTGTTTACCTGCAGGGAGAAACTGATGAGCGGTGTTAGTTTAAGGATGCTTGAGCGGTTTCTCTCTCTACTGATATAATTTGTAGTCTATTAATACTTGCTTCTACAGTTGCTCACAGCCTTACCTACAAACCCTACTCTGCTCCTACCTTTTTTGACTTTTACATTTTGTTGGAACAGGAAGGTTCCCCTGATCGTGATTAGTGGGGAATTATTTTTTCAAGTTACCAATTTTTTTTTTAAAGTTATTTTATTAATCACATTATGAATAGAAAGTGTTTATAGCAATTAATCAACTTTACCTAAACAACATTATAAGTAGACTGGGTGTAGTCTCCTCTTCTCTGTCCATGTGTACGGGGCATCAAGAATTTTGATGGTGGTGCTTCTGCTCAGATCCAAGCAACCTCAGAAGCCTCCATGTACATTTTTCTATCCCATCACACCACTTACCCATAGAAGCCCTAACAATTCTGTACTACCCTATATCTCTGCTTTTAGATCCAAATAATCTCCATTATTACTTCTTCCCACTTGATTATCCAGGAGTTCAACAATGCTACATCAACAACAATTATCTGGATTTACCTACCTGGTTCTGGCAAACATTTTCCTACTTCCTCTCAGTTAAACCTGTGACTAAAAACCTACTTATTATGAAAAGTACACAGCCTTCCCGCTTAATACCCTCAACTAGCATCCTAAAGAAGCCATCTGCCATGCCTGCCTGCAACATCATCATATAGTTCTCCGTTCCACCCTCACAACAATTAGCTCATCCTCAGTCAAGCAGTCCTGTCCTACTGTCTCACTTTCCCTTTAACCATTCAATAGACTGTAAGCTCACATGACCAGGATCCGCTTCTCCTTCTGTATCACTATGTTTAACATGTGTTAATATTATTCTCATTTTTAATTGTGCATTAAATATTTTCACTGTAAGAGCATGATGAAAACTGTTGGTGCTATATAAGTAAATGTAGTGTAATACTTGTGGGGCTCAAAGGGAAACTAAAACCAATTATTAGCACTGTTTATATTAAAGGACTGGATTTACAAAAAATATAAAAATACGGCTTGTAAAACACAACTATCCATTATTTTCAAAATTATACCCTTACGTAATAGGCAATTTTGTAGGGTTTCTGCCTTTTTATATATACTATGTACTGTTATGTATCTTCATACATACTGTCCCTTGTTAATAAACAGACTTAGATAAAACAGGGTAAAACTGGTTTTAATCATGTGGCCACTCCTGTGGCCTTCAGCAATTAAATTCATTTTACACACTAAACCTACAAGATTGTTATTCAGAATACAGTACTACTATTCTTTTGTTATTGTTTACAATATTGTAAGTGCAAACATATTTCATAGTACGGGATAATTTACTTCTTTGTGACATTTGAAAAAGAAAAAAAAAACAAAACACAAATTCATAAGAAAGCATTGCTTGTGAAAGGTTAGAGAACCTTTTTGGGGGGTTTTGCACTGTCAATGTGTGTTTCTATGGCAACGTGTTTAACTGTTTCTCATTTATGCTTTATTATATTGAATATTGCAATATCAAGCAATGTTGTGACACTTCTAAATATATTTAGATAGTCCCCGATGTATTTATACAAAATATTATATTAGACTCTTTCTTGTGTAGCCAGATGAGGCTCACTTAAAGCTCTTGGAAGTAAATGTCATTGACTACATTACCTATTTAGAGATATTTCAGATTAGAGTATAATGCCTTATGTTACAACCAGGTAGCTAAAGGCTCTGTAAATAAAATATCAATAACATGATATTAATACACTCCTGTTGTGAGCAGGCTAGCAATTGTTTTGCATGTGTAGTCTAAAACAAGTGTTTTTGATGTTAAAAAATAGGTATCTGGATACAAGCTACAGTATATGTCCAACTACAGAGGCACATGGTAAATTTGTGTTAGATGCCACATAAAAAATATCCAGTGTTTTGATTAATCCTAGAAGCACAAAAGAGATTAAATTACTCTGGAAATTAATGACCTCATCATCTTTCATCTGTTGGTGTTTGTGATGTGTAAATTTAATGTAGTTAATGTTTGTGGATATATACAGCAGGTGATATATAAATATACACCTAAAACGCAGGATGGCCTACACTAAAATACTGGATGTAAAATGTAATATTTCTCAACACTAGTACATTTAACAGAATGACTACATTTCACTGAAAGTGAACACTTAAAGATAGTGATGTTTAAGTGGGGGCATCAATGCACAAAGGGGGCGATACACAAGGTTGTGGGGGGAAGACATTAATCAATACAAAAGGGGGGCCTGGCTGGGGCATTAATACACAAGGGGCAAAAATATAAAAGGGTTAATGACAAAGCAGTGTAGAAATTTTTTTTTATGCATACTTGTGAATTGTGGCATGTGTGTTTCGGTGTTGATGTGGCAGAGCCTGTCCTGGTGTGTGTGTTTGGGTGTCGGTGTGGCAGAGCCTGTCCTGGTGTGTGTGCTAGGGTATTGGTGTGGCATAGCCTGTCCTGATGTGTGTGTTTGGGTGTCGGTGTGGCAGAGCCTGTCCTGGTGTGGCAGTGTGGCAGATCCTGTCCTGGTGTGTGTGTTTGGGTGTCTGTGTGGCAGAGCCTGTCCTGGTGTGTGTGTTTGGGTGTCAGTGTGGCAGAGCCTGTCCTGGGGTGTGTTTGGGTGTCGGTGTGGCAGAGCCTGCCTTGGTGTGTGTTTGGGTATCTGGATACAAGCTACAGTATATGTCCAACTACAGAGGCACACGGTAAATTTGTGTTAGATGCCACATACAAAATATCCAGTGTTTTGATTAATCCTAGAAGCACAAAAGAGATTAAATTACTCTGGAAATGAATGACTTCATCATCTTTCATCTGTTGGTGTTTGTGATGTGTAAATTTAATGTAGTTAATGTTTGTGGATATATACAGCAGGTGATATATAAATATACACCTAAAACGCAGGATGGCCTACACTAAAATACTGGATGTAAAATGTAATATTTCTCAACACGAGTACATTTAACAGAATGACTACATTTCACTGAAAGTGAACACTTAAAGATAGTGATGTTTTCAATGAGGAAGGATTATTACACATGCCTAACATGCTACATTTTGTAAAAACTGTCTCAAGCAAAGCTTGAGGAGTTCATTAAGCAACCTACATGGAGAAATATAATACTAAGTAATGATTTTTTTGTACAGAGAAGCTTTGGATGTGATGTAAATCCCTCCAGCAAAGTTGAAGGGAATATAATGCAGTTGTATCTTTTTTTTCACCACATTATAAACAAGGACTTATTTTGCTAAACGGCTTAAGAGCATTTCCCCAGGTATCACTGCTTTATAAATAGTGATATTAAAAAACAACAACAACAAACATAAAACATTGCATTATCATATGGCTATGAACTCCAGTAAGTGGAATACAAGAGAATATTGTCAATGACACAATATAGTAGCTGGTGTTAGCTGGTGAACTAAAGCTTGTCTGCCAACAAAAAAAGGCAAACTAAACCCTTTCAATGCCAACATTTGGACAATACCATAAAAATATGTTACTGCTTTGTTATATTTAACTAAAATGAGTATTACATATACTTATGTATTTCCATATTCACAGTCACTCCTTGAGAGGTAGCTTCTTCTTCAGTCATATGTTGTTAATTTCAGTCCATTTCTTGACAGAAACAGAAGTGCTACTACTGTGGTCATACCACATTAATTGTAATGAGCTTCTGCTATAGCAATGACATGCCCTAACATCAACTTTAAATTTTCTTTTGATCTAGTTTCATACTATTTTGGACTTGCAATGAGTACATACTAGCTCAATGTGTATGTGTATTTTAATACTTAGCAATAGTTTAGGGATTTGGGCCCTGAAAGTTTAATCACCTACTTTTGAGTATGATTACAGTGTGCAGTCTTTATTTTCAGTGTCTAATTTATTTAGCATTCATTTTTAAGGTCTACATTTTAGATGGGTCAAGATGTCCAGTGACACGTTGTCCCCTGTGAGAACAATGATATCTGGGGCTTAATGCTTTTTCTTTCATAGAAATATGTGTGTTCTTTTTGTTGAATCAGAGCAATACCAGGTTGTAATATTTCATAGTGTACTGGAGAAATTGACAATGCAAATATTTAAGGATGTCTATTGATGAATCTTCATATGAAGGGTAACCTAGGTGAATCGCTGTATCCCATGGCTTGTGTTAGCTGTGTATAGGAACTTATTGGAATTTGGAATATTGGAATATCACCTCAACAGGAAAATGTATTATTCCTGCAGTATACCAATGGTTTAATTGTTTATACGACCACATTTACCATATTTTTCCACTTGCTAAGACTTTGATCGTTCGTTGTTTTGTGGGCTTGTCTTATATCCAGGTTAGCCTTAACCATTTATTGTTATGTTTTATTATGCTCTCGCTAGTACAGTGAGGAGTTAAACTAATTTTATAATAAATAAATTGAATCATTCATCTTCTCTGCATCTGGTGGAGCTTTATGTGTCTACAAATGCTTTCATCTATAATAAGGTGGAATGATGTAAAATCATTAAACTCCATTCATTTAATTTTATAGAATAGAGAGATTTATGTGGAAGAGCTGTGAGCAAGAAAAGAATAAATACTCAGGGTGTCTCTCCTAGCTTGAAAGAATATTCTAATTAAATATCAAATTTGATGTTACATCATGTAGTTTTGCTCTTTAAATGTTAGAGGACTGCGTTACTTTTTCTAATGTGCCGGCATATTACTATACATTAAGATTAAGTTATGCTTACATTATCTGTACATATCTGTATTAGTTAACTCGAAATTTAAGAGCATTATCAATTTATTATGCAATGTAAATTCCTGTGGCAAATCCATAATGATACTGCTGTTTTTAACAAAAATAGTACCTTTAATAAAAATGTAGTATTTATGAAATTTCCTAAATTCCTACCATAATTTAGATCAATATGCACAGGATTCTTTTTAATAATAAAGCTGGAAGACAGTGAGCGGTTTTACCCACCCCATTTGCTGTGGAGCTGACACAATAGAATTGCAAATTACCCTGTCATAAATTAATAGCCAAGGCTTATCACACAATTTTAGAAATCCTGAATTGTGCAGAATATAATGTATTGCTCTTACTTTTTGGATCCAGGCACAATTAAATAAGACTTTTTCTATTTTATGTAAATTGCAAACACACAGAATAAAAATGCAATGATGTATTAGTAATAACTTTAATTTAAATTTGTTAAATGACCTCCGAAAACTAGATGAAAGATTTTCTGCTGAATGGGCTGATGCACCCTGCCTATATAATTTATATGAGAAATTAGTGTGAATGGTTCACTTTTATGGAGTACCGCTGCTTGTAACAGGCCTGCAGAAACAATTTTTCCTCAAGCTTCCATCTGTTCTTCAAACCAAGGCATATGCCATCTCATGGAGCTTGCAAGTCAACTGATTTATAACTCCTGAAAAGTGCATAGATTGAAAAGAAAGGTCGACTGCCATTATATGACAGTGATTTGTTAGCCACTCAGATAAAGACAATTCACGTTGCTATGGGCTCGAGGGGAAGTGAGAAATGTTGCAAGCTTCAGAACTTCCTTGATTGACAACTAAATGAAAAACACAAAAGAATAATATTTAAAAATGCATCTTAGTTCACCTGTTTTTGTGAACAGGTTAAAGGCGGGTTTGTAACACAACAGTGATAATATTGTTCTGTTGTCAGTTTGTTTTGGGCAGATTTTGTTTACTTACTTTAGGCTACAAGCATTGCTATCTAAAAGTGTTAGAGCAGCTTGATAAACTTTAACATATTAATGAATGTTTGATTCCTGGTCCCATCGCTTACTCTATTCCATCTTCTCACATCACTTGAGCACAGCAGGCCAGTAGTCCATTATTAGGTGGCATGCAACATCAAACTAACTATGTGACCATAACAAGGGAAAAGAAAAAAAATCAATGTGCTATGATCTGTTCATTTGTAGCAGTGATTCATTCCACACAGTCACAGTTGAGACATGGAAACAAAGAAGACGTTTTATATGACATCTATCACACATGTACATTATATAAATACCGTATTTATCGGCGTATAACACGCACTTTTTAAACCAAAATACGAAGTTAAAACCCTACCTGCGTGTTATACGCCGATAAATCCTAGAGCTGCACGATTTGCAGCGACGTCTCCCTCACTTCCGGTCCTGCGGAGGGTGCGTGTTATACGCCGGTGCGTGCTATATGCCGGCAAGTACGGTAACTAAGTAATCCATATGATCACAATTTAATCTAGCAAGTAGCTGTTTCTTGTGTCCTGGGGCTGATCATGAGCTACATCCACAGGTGCTCTAACTTGCAGGAGTTCATGCAGGTTATGTCCCTTTTTAAGGTATACAATTTCTGCCAAAGAAAGAGGAAGGATGGTTTGTGTTGTAAATCCATTTTTTCTTTACAATTTAAATATTTATAAAAGTAATAATGCAGGTTTTTACATCCTCTTAGGTTTATTTAAGCAGTTATGTAAGCTCGTTTGAGCACCTGTTGTCCTCACCTGTTGTCAAATTGTTATGTTACATACTACTTGTTATGTCCTGTCCACCCATTGTTCAGCGCTACAGAATTTGATGGCGCTATATAAAACAATAAATAATAATAATGATTTCAGCTCAAGACAAACCATGCATTATTAACCCCAGGATGATTTTTATTTTTGTGACCAAGGCTGTTTCAACACTTGCGCGGTGCTCGTGTTTAGTGGTCATTTTCTCCTCTCCCATTTAGTGTACACGCACAAGTTATATATTGTTTTTCAGGACAAGAAGGGCTTTCCTCAGATACTATTTTTGATCATAATATAATAAAGTGTTGCGCCTATTACAATTGTGACAGTGAAAAAAATTTTTTTTAAACAATATAATATCAAATAAACGAAAAACAATACTTATATTGATTTTCCAGTCTCCATTCGTTGTATCAAAGTATGTTGCAATATATAAAGATAAAAAAGAAACAAAAAATCATAGTGCTTTCCGTAAATATATATAAATCAAGTGAATCTTTGGTATAATGTTTCACTCACATGGAGATGAGCAATGAGTTTGCTCTGACTTATCGGGTTCTATAGTAAAGGAGCTTCGGCTCCGTTCCCGCCGAACAAGTTGTTTCGGGACGCCCTCTCCGAATTGTTTCTTCGAGTATTGTGCCGTCCACACAGCAACAAGTGCGTCCCGAAACAACTTGTTATATACTTGTCTGACAACAAGACTCCTGACATCCATCCTAAGCCCTCTCCTCCCAGTAAAGCTTTCAGGAAAGTAAAACACAAAGCCTGTGGTGACTGCCATGAAACTCCATGACACCTCCATGCATTTATGTAGAACCTGCGCAAAAGCCAGAAGGTCTTCGGCAACGGATCTGTCATATTGCAATAGACAGCCACTTGTATGTGTTTGCTAATGTCAGGACCCTGGTAAGCAGGTCGGGTAGGAGCCCAGTAGCAGGGGATACAAGGGGTTCTGTTTGCACCCCACGATGCATGACGGAAGTGATGTGGTACGGACAGGCGAAATAACACACAGCACAACAGAATACGAGGAAAGGTACTGTATTGTAACAGGTGATATGACCAGCAAGTAAGGCAGTAAGTCTCTAGGCAGGATGCCCACTGGCAGGGCTGACTGGTACGGAGGCCCACTGGGTGGGCTGACAGCAGGAAGCCCACTGGCAGGGCTGACGGGTACGGAGGCCCACTGGGTGGGCTGACGGCAGGAAGCCCACTGGCAGGGCTGACTGGTACGGAGGCCCACTGGGTGGGCTGACGGCAGGAAGCCCACTGGCAGGGCTGACGGGTATAGAGGCCCACTGGGTGGGCTGACGGCAGGAAGCCCACTGGCAGGGCTGACGGGTACGGAGGCCCACTGGGTGGGCTGACGGCAGGAAGCCCACTGGCAGGGCTGACGGGTACGGAGGCCCACTGGGTGGGCTGACGGCAGGAAGCCCACTGGCAGGGCTGACTGGTACGGTGGCCCACTGGGTGAGCTGACGGCAGGAAGCCCACTGGCAGGGCTGAAGGGTACGGAGGCCCACTGGGTGGGCTGACTGGTACGGAGGCCCACTGGGTGGGCTGACGGCAGGAAGCCCACTGGCAGGGCTGACGGGTACGCAGACCCACTGGGTGGGCTGACGACAGGAAGCCCACTGGCAGGGCAGGCGGTTAGCTCAGGTACAGGCAGGTAGCTCAGGAACAAGACACGGGTAGCTCACGGTACAGGGCCAAAGCAGAGCGGTCCATGCACTTCAATGCAAAGGCCCCGACGGCAGGGCAGGTTAATAAAGGCAGGTTCCACTCAGGTGATCAGACCCAGCTGACCTGGTAATCTGATCCTGAGCATTGCAGAGAGAGGGAGAGGGTGGCCACTAGTGGTAGCAGCCGGACATAACGGCAAAAGTAATCATACATGGTCCGGGCTAGCAGGGTGGAATCCTGACAGCTAATGACACAAAATTAGGTAAGGTTATAAAGTCTGACCAGGATGTAGCATATTTTCAGAATGATTAGAGTAGTATATGGTAATGCACTTTGGTACCAAAATAAGCGTGCAACTTTCACTCTAAAGGGTATTGCATTGGGAAAAGCAGAAAATGAGAAGGTATATTTGTAGATCATAGACTTAACAACAAAGTGCAGTGCCAGTCAGCGGTTGCAAAAGCCAATAAGGTATTGGCATGCATAAAGAGGAGTATTAAATCACAAGGTGAAAATATTATTTTACCTCTTTATAAAGCAACCTCACCTTGAAAATTTTGGACGTCAGTTTTTAAAAAGGATGTTATAGAGTTGGGCGGGCTACAAAGTTAATTAGAGGAATGGGGATTTTAGTTATGAAGAAAGACTAAAAAAACTGAACTTGTTTTCACTTGAAACAAGACGTCTAAGAGGGGATCTGATTGCATTGTACAAATACATACAAGGTCAGTATAAACAGCTCTCTAGTGATCTATTCACCAAGTGATCTCTACAAAAGACATGGGGTCATCAGTTTAGACTTGAGGAAAGGCGATTTCAGCATCAGTATAGGAAAGGGTTCTTCACAGTAAGAACAATAAGAATATGGAATTCTCTGCCTAAGGATATTGTATTATCTAACCCTGTGGATATTTTTAAGAAAGGTCTGGATGCTTTTCCGGTTAAGCATAAAAGGGCTACAACAGAGGATAGAATTAGCAAGTTGATCCATGCAGTAATCTATCAGTCACTATGGAATCAAGAAGGGGTTTCTCCTTGTTGTGGCATAATACTACCACAAGCTTTGGCAAAGTCTTAAAACTTTGGAATGGGTTAAAATACCTGCATTTGAAATACCCTGGGGTGTCTAGTTTTCAAAAATATATGGTTTGATGGGGTAATTTCCATTGGCTGGCTTTAAAGATACCCGAAATAGCACATGGGGCAGAATGACCAGATTTGGAAAAGAAATGGTTTTGAAATGGCAAAACGCTACTTGGACTTATTGCCCTATAACGTGCAGAAAAAAGCAAAAAAAAAAAAAAACCCATAAAAACATTGGGTATTTCTAAACTCAGGACAAATAGTAGAAATCGCAGAATTTTTCATTAGATTTTTCAAGTAAAAGTGAAAAAAAGGTGTTTTTTTCAATTTTTCATCCCATTTTTTTTTATAGGAAATTAAATTATATGATCTAAAGCCCTTCTTGTCCTGAAAAAAAAAACAATGTATAACTTGTGTGGGTAAATGACACTAAATGAGTGAAGAGAAAATTACAGCTAAACACGAGCACCACAAAAATGTTAAAACATCCAAAGGGTACAAAAAATAAAAAACAGCCTGGTCCTTAATGGGTTAAGATTACCTGTAATAGTGCACATACAGTATCTGCGAGTAGAAATAACTGGAATAAATTATGTCTTGTGTAATGTAACTCACACAGCAATTGTTGCATTGTTCTTTCACATTCACACCAAACGCTATGAACACACAATTACATCCTTTACTAGTTATATAGAAAGCAGAAGAACAGCAAAATAATTGCGTTGGTTAAAATATAAGCCATATTATACAAGTACCACTCATTGTTTGCCTTTATTGTGCCACTTTCACCCATTTATTCACATACAGCAGCTGTTAACAGTGATAGACTTTAGTTTAATAAGTGTGAATTACTGTTACCATTTGTAGCTCCGAATTAGACACATTTTCAAAAGCCAGCTTCAAAATTCAATTACTCTGTGCTTAAACTGCCTGAATATAATAGGAATGATATTGTAATTATTAAACATTAGTAGTGATTGAAAAATCAGCCCCTTTGTTTTGAGCAAAAACTGTCAGGCCCACAGGAGGGTTATCAGGAGAGAGGCCAGGGGCAGATTTGGAATCTGGGGAAGCAGGGCTGGTGCAAAGATTTTTGCCACGTAATACAAAGCCTTGCTTTGCTGCCCCCTTAGCTCCACCCCTTGTTCACTCCCTTTGTGCCCTGCCCTTATGGGCAGAGTCATGTAAGCAGGTCATGCACATGGCACGCCTCCTCTGCATTGACGGCACACTTGGTCCTTTCCTTCACTGTGCTACACCTCCCCCCATGTAGTTCAGGTATAGATATAATAATTACCATATGGAAACACAGCATTGCAGGTACTGATCAACGGAAAAAGCAAACTCAACACTGAAGGTATGGATCAAATAAATAATGCATTGAAACCCTACACTTGAAGCATAGACCACAGGCCACACACACCCCAGATGCCAGCCCTGGAACCCAACGTGCACACATAGGACTTGCCACAGCACTCACATTGCACACATAAGGACTTACCCCAGCTACCAGATTAC
Source organism: Spea bombifrons (assembly GCF_027358695.1). Classification (NCBI taxonomy): domain Eukaryota; kingdom Metazoa; phylum Chordata; class Amphibia; order Anura; family Pelobatidae; genus Spea; species Spea bombifrons. Next base: position 49,038,197 of record NC_071089.1, on the reverse strand, counting down.
ACACAAATACGAGACTGCATCCACAGGATATACCCAGCACCCAGATTGCACCTACAATGGCCTTCTCTCAAAGTCTCAGGTCTCCGCTCAGTCTGGCTTGCATGCACCCTTTATTCGTTCCATACCCTTAAGGCCTAAAACAGGAACAGTAATAGATTGGCTGTCAGAATACATTCATAAATACTACCCTTACAAATGCTTGCCCATAAACCCGTGCACATTCACTCTTGTCCCTAAACATAAAAATCCTGACTTACACTTGCCTCTGCAGTCACACACTTGTTTGCTCTAACATACAAACACATTCAAAAGACACACATACTCTCTCTCCCCCTTTCTCATAATTTCCCCTTGGCTCATTATCTATCCCCTTTCTGTCATCTCTGCTTTCTCATTACCTGCCTTCTCTTTATCTCTCCTCCTTTTTCCCCTATCTCGCCACTAACTTCTCCATTTTCTCTTTCCCTCTTTCGCCCATTATCTCCCCTCATCTTTCTGTTTAGCTCTCCTCCTCCTCTTTTTTACTCTCCTCCTTTTTTCTCATCTCTCCTTCTATTTCACTTTATCTCTCCAAATTCTCTTTATCTCTCCTTTTTCCAATCTTTCTGCTTTCTCTCATTGTTCAATATTGTATCCCTTTTCTTTCACTTTCTCTTTTTCGTCCTCCTTTTCACTATATATTCCTTTTTCTCCCATTCTGTCTTTTGTCTCTCCTCATTATATCTCCCCTATATCTTTCCCTTTATCTCTCTCTTTTTTTATCTATTCTATACAATCTCTGCTTTCTGAAGTCCTTCTTCTTGCAGGCCTCCATCATGGTCCTGGCTCTATGCAGTGAGGCCAGGTGCACAATGAACACTCGCTGGCGTCGCGAAGGAGCAATGAAAGGGAAGGTCAGTCCTTGAGCTTCATTGCTCCCTTGAGATACTGCTAGAGAGTAATGCTGAGCACCAGAATATGACATATCCCTGTGCTCAGCAGTGCAGATGGAAGCACCGCCAGTTAGAGGAATATCGCCTTCCTTGCCTACAGGTAGCGCCAGTTCAGTGGCTAAGGGTTCTTCACCAGTTGTTGAGCCCCTATCTTTGAGCTGCCATGTGCAGAACCCTTACCGGTTTTGTAAGGCAACATGTTTTACACACTGCACACCGAAATGCACAATCACAGTCAGGGTAACAAGTAACAAGCCACAAGGAGGACACCAGTAGATTAGTCTGAAACAATGTTGCAGAACTGGGGTGTAGCAAAGCCTGGTTAAATTAGTGCTGCTAATTAGGACCCAAGACAGGTGAATCATTTGGAACAGCTGTGGAGAGAAGAGTTTAATGCAGCGCTAGGGCAGGTAATCTTCAAACCAAGAACAGAGGCTCCTGATGGCACAATGGTTCGGGAAAAGTTGTAGTAGCCACGTTCTCAGATCAATTCCCAGCAGGACCTTACAATGAACAGTTACCATTTTAGCGAGACCTAAATATTGTGCTTAGCAATGTAGGAACCATATGAATGGTAATGTAATCTATTATTTATTAAAAATATAATGTGGATTTTATAGCAGATAATTAAAAAAAAGTAGAAATATAATAGATAATCCTACAACCACTGCCTAGTTCAGCTATTGTACTGTTCTTTTCATAATTGATTAGGAATTAAAGGCTATCACAAAGGAAATTAAAATTACTATTGATAAAACTGATATACCCATATCAGGATATAGGAAGTAAATGCTTAACATGCAATTAACATTTTTCACTTAGAAATGTATAAAAAAGTATTATAAAATAAAAACCATCATTATGCTATACTTGGTGTGTCTGTGTAGCTCCTGGATTACAAACTGGCACTTATTGTTTAAAATGAAACCAACAGATCTGAACATATTTCCAAATATGTATTTTATTTTTTTTAATTTTTTTGTAGTGGTCTGTAACGGATGTGTTCTTTGTTGGATGGAACAGCAACTGAATATAACTTGTATACAAATGATTTAACACTGTTGCATTCACAGTGATATACAATATACAGGTTACACATATAACAAAACCTCACTGCCACTTAATTATCCCTCCACTTAAGGGCAAAATAAAAGGCTTTCATACAACATAAATCCAGGCTGCTTAGTGTTGTCACTGCCGGCATGAGATCTGCAAATGAACCTCCCATTCAAGTGAAGGTGTGTTTCTTTTAAGCCCCAGTAACTGCTATAGCAGTTACCAATCAATAGCATATACCAATCAACTAGATTGCAGTACTGGGCTTAGACTCCTGCAAGCAGTTAACCCATTCTTCATGAAAACACTTATACACACATGGCAATTTTCTAGGTGTTCACAAACTTTTTTTTTTTTAACAGAATGTTGAATAACACAAAGTAGATGTAGAACTGTATTTGAATTTGCAGAGCAACACAAAAAAGATACTATATATGCAAATTTATCAATGCTTGTTTAGAGCTAGATGATTTTGTCTTCCATAATAGTATTTTGATGGCATACAAAATACACTCAATAGCCACTTTATTAGGTACACCTGTTCAACATTTGGGAAGTGTGCATTTTGTTTAACTTGGAACTTTGACATCTGGTACTACTGGCCCCATGTCCTAAGTGGGCCATCTTTAAAGCCGGCTTTCTCACAGCACTGTCTCACAGCACCCCACTATGCTGAATACCACCCATTCATTGGTTTGTCTCGTTGTCTGGGGGCTAAAAGGCCACATTTGGGAAGCATGCTTTTTTCAGTTTTGGTCAGTCTGTGTCTGTGCCCTATCTTTGAACCCAACTACTCCAATACTGTACCTGTATTCAACCTGAAAGGGGAGCCAAACTTCTCAGGAGGGTCTGGAGAGATCATCTTGGAAACTTGTTTTTTAAAGGACATCAATATCTTGTGTGTGGCAAAATCTCTCACAGTGGCCATTGTGACCGCTCTCCAGAGCAGCCACAGTGCGTCTCGGGGTGGGTGTTCGGTGTCACTTAATGCCTCTCTATCAAATCATTTCAGCGACACCATTGCAGCTTAGGAGGCGATAATCTTTTTTAAAACTGGCATCCACCACCATACATTATATGGCGGACATTGACACCCCAGGGATGGGCCAGACATGGCCCCTGATGCTGATCCCGGTGTTGCTAAACGCCTTGACATGGAGGTACTACAGCAACACGGTTTAAACTAATAATGCAATCATAGATCGCTTTCTAAGCTTGTTTAATGCCATGACGTGCCAGCCACGTCATTGGTCATTAACTGATCATTTTTGCATGACGTGTCTGGCACATCATTGGTCATAAAGGGGTTAATATGTATTCTTCTATAGTAGGGGTGTCAAGGACATTAGGCTTTTCTTTTAAACAGCTCAATTCCACAATTAATTAAACAAATCATTTTTTGCAGATATGTCTATCCCCTTGATGTCATGATGTCATTCTCATGCCAGTAAAAGAAAAAAAACAAATTATTCTCAATCTATTTTTTAATTAAGCTTTTTATGTGTTACACTCAGGTGTTTTGAAGTGTTGAAACTCCTGCTCTCAATTTGCTTTATTGGTTTAGTGCTATAGTTTCCCAAGCTTGAAGGCAGGAAAGCAGCTAAAAAGAAAAAGAGCCCTTGGGAAGGAATGTGAGGCTAAAAGATAGAACTTGCTACGTCCATTCTGCAACCAGAATGTTTATGTTCTTATCCTTTAATGCGATATATAAGTTTTGGCTATGCTTGTGGTTTGTAGTTAAGAGGAACTTAACATTATACAGTATATCAAAAAGGTGAACACACCACTTATTTTACCTCCGAAAGCAGAGTGAAGTGTCAGTGATTTAAAATACGATCACACAAAATACTTAATCTTTCTTCTAGCTGTGTTCTTTGAGTACTGTTTTCTCTAGCAAAGCTTGACCATCATGAATTCCTTAGTGGTTATCATAAAATGTTTCTAGATGCAATGAAATGATAGACAGCAATGGTGATTGTATAATATTTCTACGCAGTGGGATATATGTATAAAGTAGCAGATGTGAGGTGATCTCATGTGCTGAAAGTATAATATAATGTGATCTGACTTGCATTTTCATAGATGTAATTTTTTTTGATACAGATATAGTACAAGTCTTTAACAAGTGGAAATACACTTTTTTATTTGTATGTAAAATAAGTGGCGGTTTTTAATTCCATTATTAATAGTTCTTGAGGTTTGGTACCATCATCAGGAAAATGCAATGCACAGGCTTTTTATTGCACACATTTTAAAGCACTGCAATAAAAGTGTCTATTATTATTATTATTATTATTATTATCTTTTATTTATATAGCGCCAACAATCTACACATCGTTTAATACAATATGTATATTTAAGGGGTATGACAAGACGAGAATTGACAGACTAAGACAAACCGATACATTAGGTGGAGAGAGCCCTGATATTTATATAGTGGAAAAATGCACTTTACATATTGCATTAAAACAAAGCAATAATTCAGTGCATATCCAGCAAATGCCATTCTATCTAAAGCATAAATATTGGTAAGTCCATCACACTATATGACCATATATTGCTTAGCCCACCACTGTGTCAAAGTAACCCAAGTTTGGTGAATTCTATCTAGTTTTTCATAGCTATATTGCTTATCAATGAGCTGAATCAGTGGGATTGCTGTGCATTTTTACCCAAATGAGACTCTCAAGCCTTTTCTGGACACTATTAATGTGGGCACCTGTGTGGCAGGAGGGGCTGCTCAACCCCAAAGGTTTGGTTAGAACCTGAAACCATGCACAGCACAAAATATACAAAAAAGAGTGCACAACCAGTGCATACCAAGCAAAAAACATTAAAAAAAACACTTATCTAACCAGGGAATCTGAATGTGTAGGAGGGAGACTCTCAGGACATAAAATTCTAAATAATGTCCTGCCGCTCTGAGACACAGATCTCAGCTTCATGGTAAATTTAATCTCCAAAGTAATTACTGTAAGACAGAAATAACAATGTATACTGCACATAGTTTTAACTAGTTATGCTTAAATACAAGCTTGATCAGTGTCTACAAAATGTGTGGTATACAAATTATAGATTGTATCATTACAATGCAAATGCAACATACCGTATTTGCTCGATCATAAGACTAATGCTCTGAAAAATATCCCTCATCTTATATTCGAGGTCTTCTTATAATCAGACCTCAAATAGAGGTCTGACTACAAGACTAAGATCCAGATCTCCCGCAGCGCTGCAGGGAACCTGGATCCTTCTCTCTGGGTTTTTGTGCAATGTGCGCAGACAACCTCTGCTGCTGCCGGCACTTCCTCTGGGGCTTCTAGCACCAGCATCACAAGACCTTCCGGTGCTCAGTCATAGAAGCCCCGGCGGAAGTACCGGCCAGCAGCAGCAGAGGTTGTCTGCGTGCATAGGACAGACCTCCACTGGCTGCCCTACTAGAGACCAGGGAGTCTGAAGCACGGGGGGCAAGTCTAGCGATGCACTGGTAAGTCGGGGGGTTAAAAGTGGCATGGGTGGGGTATAATAGTTTTCTGGAGGCAGAGTGGCATATAGGGCTGTATAAGGCATATCTGGGGAGGAGAGTTGCAAATAGTGGATTAAAGGGCATGTCAGGGAGGCAGAGTGGCAAATATTGGGTGTATTAGGCATATCTTGGGGCAGAGTGGCAAATAGAGGGTTAAAAGGCATATCTGGGGCAGAGTGGTTTATTACAGAGGCAGAGTGGCATATTGGGGGTATAAAGCATTTCTGGGGGCAGAGTGGCATATAAGGGGGTATAAGGCATATCTGGATGTGCATTACTGGGGCAGAGTGGCAAATAAAAGGAAATAAAAACAATAAATCATTTTTCTCAATCATAGTTTTTATTAAATATGAAAAAATAGTTTACATTGCACCCACATTTCATTACGGCCCACTAGACGAGGTAACACTACTGGTGCTTCTGAAGAGTAGAAGGAGTAACACATTACTGGACAATGTGTAGCTTGACTCATCCAAGTTTGGCTCATAATCTGGTATTCCAGGGGTCATCTGAGTACTCTTTCATACATGCCTGCTTCCAGCTCTGCCCATCACTCCTTCTTACAGACATTTCCCCGTATTTTGTAAAAATGCTAAATAAAATTAAAATGTACTCAGGAATTTCACACAGTCCAATGACTGATAATTTTGTCACCAATATTTATCAATCAATATAATGATATTTGTTGTGTTGTCCAAAAACTAGAGGTTTGGCTGGTAGAATAACTAGAAGTCCTGCATCAGTTAAAGCCCATTGATAATTGTAAATTAAACCGGCTTACTGTTTATGCTCTTTATAATTAAATGATACAAAGCTGGGGAAATGGCACTAGAACAAGTAATGATCATGAACTGAGCAAAACTTTGTTTATTAAGAGACTGTTTTACAAAGATTGTTTACATTAAGTATAATAATGATTAAAAACAATATGCTACCACTGTGGCAACAAGAAATAATTAAGCATGAATGTGTGAAGCTACTGAGAATCATATGTATTTTAGAGTTAATGATTAATTAATTGGTGCTCTTGATATGATCCACCTAGTAATGTCTAATAAAAATATGTGATAAACGGTTAGACCTTGTGAAAGGTATCCTCGGTTGTTATTAGCAACATGGATTCCTTAGTCTTTAAATTCAACACACACACAAAATAATTATCTTTAATTGTAACCCGTCTATCATGTTAAAGCCATCAGTTAAGGTCCCTTAGCAGATAGTTACCAATCATCTATACATTTCGTACCAAATATTCTTGATGTCAGAGCTCCCAGGTGGTCCCTGAAGTAAAAAAGAACCTGTAGATCAAGATTGTTTATTAGGAAAGGCAGTAATTATTCCCATTGATTTGTATAGTTTTTCACAAGTATTAAGTATTTTTATTACTATGAACAGTAACGTAAACGACAAATGTTTACAGATGTTTACAGATGTTTTGAATGCACAACTTCAGATGTGCATTAGCACATTCTATGTCTGTATTTACTGACATAGAATGTGGTAATGCACATTTGTGGGTCAATTAAGTAAGAAGTATTTCGGGTGACATCTCTAAATGTCCTTGTAACATGTGTCAAACTTGTTCAGACTGATGTAGTCTAACATGTCTAAATAATAGTTACAGTTTGCTCAAAAACTGTTTTAAGTTTGTTTAAAACATTATTTTAGGTTTATTGGTATTCTGAACATCATTCTCTGTTTGGCGCTAGGGGCTAGTTCTCAAGCTCCAAGAAGTACATTCGTGAAAGGAGAAAACAGCCACAATATTTTACAGGATATTTTTTTTTATATATTTTTTTATTATTTTCAGATCTTCAACTATATATGATATAGAGTTAGGAAAAAAGAAAAAAAAATACAAATGATGAATGAATGTTAAAAGGAAATGTTACATTTCGATAAATGTTTCTTATGCCTATATAAAACAAATAGTGTTTTCTTCCCTTTTTCATTTATTTATGAAATACATCTGTTTTCTGTTGTCATTACTACTCCATCCAGCTATGTAAAATAATTGTGATAATAGCTTCACAGAGTAAATATATGATTCCATATATCTAAACATGTCACATTGCCAAAGAAGTATACTTTCGTGGTTTGGTTAAAGGAATGACTAGGAAGCAGGGCCAATGTCAATTTTGACTTTTAATCTGTTGATAACTAAGTAACTGGGTAATTAGAAAGAGACCCCCTGGAATAATCATGAAGGGTGGGGAGACATTACTGCTGGTGGGCAGTATGGGGAATCAATGGCTGCAAATCTTGCTCGGTAATGCACATTCGTTGCGGCAGTATAGAAGTGGGTAAGAGAACAACATTTCTACTGAGGTGATGGCAGCTGCGCTGCTTGAGCCTGTATTATGGGAGGGCATTGTCATGGCATGGCCAGGTCCTCCCCAGGTTACCCACATCTGCACAGTTTTTGTTTTGTGGAAGTCCAGTCATGCACCAAATGGTTGTGTGTCTGTCTGACAGTTCCTGCCCCAGCCCAGTGCCCTACTGCTGTGGCTCTGTCCCCTTCCTTATGCTGAGCATCAGTTCTTTTATTTTTCTGAATATTGGGGAAATCCAGTCCAGCACCAAGTGTCTGGATGTATCTGCCTGCCAGTGGCTCCCTAGACCCAGTGCTCTACTGCTGCTGCCAGTCTTCTGTCTCCTTCTTGGGCGATCGTTTTTTACGTTTTTTTCAAATATTGAGGAAATTCAGTCTACAGTATTACAAAGTTGCTGTAAGTCTGCCCAGGTCAAGTTCCCTACTGCTGCTCCTATGCATCCTTAGTTTGGGAGATCTTGGGGTATTTTTTTCAAATATTGTGGAAATGTAGTCTTGTACCAAGTGGGTGGATGTGTCTGTCTGCCAGTGCCTATCCAGACTCAGTGCCTTACTGCTGCTGTTGCTCCTTTATCATCTTTCAGGGGAACAGATCTTCTAATTGTTCAAACATTAGGGACATTCAGTCCTGCTCCAAGTGGCTGAATGCATCTGCATCTCTTCCCAGTACTTGAGATGGGGCTGCTGTAAGTGAAAAGTGAGTCCTGAAATTTGAAAACTGAATTGATTTTGCAAGTCTAGTAACTACCAAGGTGTAGCATGACACGAGAAAATATATTTCTGTATAGCAAATGTGCAGGAGTTAAAAAAAGTAACATTGATGCTTGAAATATGCAAAGATAAAGAAATACTGTACACCAATTTCAATTATTTAGGTACCCTGAGGCTAAATAAACATTCCTCTTTGGACTTTTATTCAATTTCTTTGCATAATGGCTCCAGGTTCTAAAATAATCAGTTAAAAGACAGCACAAACATAACCAAAAATGCAATAATATTTGAAAGGTCCAAAAAAGTTTTATTATGTCAAACGTTGATAGTAATTTATGTCTTTGTTGAGCAATTGGAATTACTAACAAATAATCGCATTTAAAGGTGCAGTAATGCCCATATTGTTTTCTAGGGATCAGTACACTGCTTGTTTAGTTTACATGTGGCTGTTGCTCATTTACTGGCAAGCAACAAACTTGAGTCTAACGTGCATGCATTGGAAGTGTGATCCTTGCTCTCCCAATGTCATTTCCACTAGCAGCAGGCTTTAAGGATGAACCCTGCTAGCCCTAATTCAGCCTGATATCACACTAGACTGCTAGCATAGAAATTTGATGCCATATAAGAAATCATACAGGCTATCTAATCTGTCCATTATTCCTACTGTAAAGACTCAAACATAAATTGGTCCGTAGTCTTGTCTTATATTCACGATAGTCATATCCCTATTCTATGCATGTTTAAGTTCCCTCCCTGAATTAACCTCTACTATTAATGCTGCAAGGCGATTACATTTTTCTACCACACTCTTCGTAAAGTAAAACTACTGTCACTACCTTGTTACCGGGTGAGTGCGTGCAGAGGGCTGCTCGCGCACGGCGGTTACTGGGGACTGTCATGATTAACTCATATAACGTAGTGGATGCATGGAAGGGTAATCCAGCAGAGGTGGTTGGTTTCTTTGGTTAAGCATTCCATGAGTTAATCTGACGTTGATTTCAATGTGTTTCTTTGTGCATGCCCTCTGTATCTGTTCTGGCTAGAGGAGTCATCTTCCCAAAGGACCCCTGTGGTGATTCATGGCCTAACAGATAAGGACCCTGAGTTATACGAATTCCATTCCTATCTTAAGTGGAGGGGTTTCCATCACCTTTACCCCACCATAACTTATTGGCACATCAAAGATGGGACCCGATTCTTGGAAAAGGTGTCATATAATTGGTAATGTGGTCAGAGGGGCGTTTTCTTGCAAAAGAGCCTGATTTAGGGGCAATGCAGCGACCTCAAAGCAGAACTCCATGATATACTCTGATCGGAACAACATAAGAAACCGCCTGGACTTAAGGAGTTCCCACAGGCCTGCTTATTGGAGAAACTCATGAGTGAGGGTCCTGTGTTTAAGGCTAGGTTTCCACTTGGGTTTTTGTCCGGCGTTTTTTTCTTGATGAAAAACGCCAGGAAAAACGCCAAGAAAACTGCCACTGCATTTACCTGCGTTTTGGCGTTTTTTCTGGCGTTTTAGCCTTTCTGTGGAAATTGCTTTTTTTGACCTTAGGCAGTTTTTCCAGCCTTTACAAGTTACAAGTTTCACCCAGCTAAAAGGGATTAGGATAAATGGCAAGTATCTGCCCTCTCCTGATGTCATTTACTTGGTAGACCCTTTTGTCTCTTTTCTGTGGATTGTAAGGCATGCTTTATTCCGAATGTCTGCTCCTCTGGGAAGATTGGCCCCAAATGATGGTGCAAATTGTTTGCTGTTGCTTTTGGCTTGCAGGATCCAGTTGATGCGTCGGGTATGTTTGTTTGTAATGGCATGTTTGTTCCAAATGGTGTAAAATTCAATATGAACCAGTCCAGGACTTTGTTTTGTGTGAAACTGTTTGTTTTCAGCCTATTTCTCGTAGGACACACAGATACTGGGTCCATCCTCTGCATTGTAACTGTGTAAAAAACGCCATAAAAAACGCCAAGGCAATAAACCCACATGGCTTTTTCATGGCGTTTTTTCTCTCCCATAGACTTCTATTGGAGAAAAAACGCCAAGATTTCTTGCAAAAAACGCCAGAGTGTGAACATGCTGCGATTTTGAAAAACTGCCACAGAGCCCAAAAAAGCAGAAAAACGCCAAAGAGGACTGAAAAAAAGCCAAACAGAAAAACGCCAAGTGGAAATGGCATTTTGCGATTTCCTATTGAAGAACAGCTAACATCTGGCTGCAGCCGTTTTTCACCAAAAAAACGCCAGGTGGCGCTATTGGCGTTTTTATAGGCGTTTTTAGCAAAAAAAAAAACAAGTGGAAATCTAGCCTAAGTCCTATTGTTTTTAAGAACTGTTTGCTGTTTAATTTTTCTTTTGTATGTCTTGTTTTTTGTAATTGTGGCACTGTGTAATATTTGTCTTTTTGTTATTAAAATATTCATAATCCAAGTCTGTCTTTGGGCTCTAGTATTGATATCCACAAACCCTAAGAGAGGATAGCGCGTTACCGTATTGTTATTAAGTTCAACAGGATATATATATCTATGTTGTTTGCCCGGGGTGGGTTGATATATATATATATAGAGATAAGTGTTCTAATTCAGATTTCTCACGAATCCGGTATCAAAATCGTGAGTGGTGGCTCCTGGGGGGATATAGGCAGGATTTGGGTGTTAATTTGGTATAACTTATGCCTTGTTAAGGGGTGAAGTTAGTAAATCCAGAGGCCTGGTACTATTAACCCCTTCATGCCCACGCCCTCCACACAGTCACAGCTTGGCAAGTAGTCCTGACCGTGACAGGGACGACTGTTAATCCCTTCGATGCGGGCGGTTCGATGTCCGACCGCTGGCGTCAAAGTCAGAAGGCGGGATCTGGGGATCTTAATGCCCGACGGAGCATTGACCCCCGGTATTCTGTACTCACCCGCTCCTGGTCCAGCGGTGTTCCTCATGGCTACAGTGAAGGGGGATCGTTTGGACTGGTCCGGAGGCAGGGGTTCTGGGAGGCCGCCCAGAGCTGCTGTGATGCAGCCCGGGGAGGAGGAGCTTGAGATGAGCGCCGGATTTAAAAACCCCGGAAATGCTCAGTCTAGTACCCTGTTGTGGTCTTCGTTGCCTGAGTGTTTTCTGAAGTTGTGTTTTTGACCCTGCCTGACGATTCTTTGCCTTTTGATTTTGTACCTTTGCCTGTATCTCCTGGTTTCCAGTTTTGGCTCGTCTGACTACCTGCTCTTTTACCGACCTGGCTTGTATTACTACCTTGTAATACATTTAAGCCTCTGATTCTATGATCTCTAGTACTAACATGTCTCCTCATTTAAAATATCTTCTCCTCATGAATTTTGCTTCTGCAAAACATTTACCATTTCAGTAACCATTCTGTTTACTCTCACCAAAAAATATTTCAGACACATATAGGTTGTGATTTATTTGACATCGTTCCTGCTTGCTTTTTTCTACCTGTGCATTACATAAATTTACTCTGTTTTTATTTAGTTTTATTTTTAAAAATAATTAAAAGCTCCACTACACATTTTAGTCCTGCACAAACAGTATGCGGTACTGCTAAACCCCTTGTCATATCCCTAACTTATGAAACAGTGGCACAGGCTGCACACTAGACTTGAGCAAATTTGGCAAAAATTTACCATTTTGGTGCTTTTAGTTCAGAATAAAATCTGAGGGCATCTTACTTTCGGAAACATAATTCCTTGTCACTCACCCTCATTAACTCCCTCATGCTCTTTCACACTCTGTCACACTTTCTCTCATGCTCATTCACATTCTCCTATACTCTCATTCACTTTCTCTTACGCTCTTTCTGGATGTCTCCATATTTTCTCTGTTGACTCCTTCCCGTGCAGCACCACTTTTTCTTCTGTCTTCATCCGCTGCTTCTTGTGTCTTCATTCCACCTCCACTCCTCTATGGACATAGACTGTTCACGTCTGCAAAAAAAGCAGAGCACCTGGGCACATCATCTCTTCTCACAAGCTTCTCTTTCTCAGCAAATCTCCAAATGAACTTCAACAAAAGGGCGGAGCCTCTGGGTACACCCTCTCCGCATTCCTCCAATCAGGGTCAGTGCTGATGAAATGCATTTAGAAAGTACAGCATGTATGGTTAACTGGAGGTCCTGAGTGGATGGGCTGATTAACTGGAATCTATGAACTCACTACTTAGATGGGACTGAGAAACAATCTTAGTTTGCTTCACAGATTAAAACACAGGAGTGTGTTTTCTTTAACCCCTTCGTGACAAAGGCTGATTTTACTTTTTGTACCCTTCGTGACAATGGCCGTTTTAACATTTCTGCGCTGCTCATGTTTAGCTGTAATTTTCTTCTTTCCCATTTACTGAACCCACACAAATTATATATTGTTTTTTCAGGACAAGAAGGGCTTTCTTTAGATGACATTGTTTTGATTGTAACGTATTATTTACTATTAAAAAAAGTATAAAACTGTTTCTAACTTTTAGTTGAAAAATCTTTTACTCATCAATAAAAGGTAATAAAAAAACCTGCTAAATAGATTCTACTATTTGTCCTGAGTTTAGAAATACCCAATGTTTTTTTGTTTTTTTTGCTTTTTTCTACACATTATGGGGCAATAAGTACAGGTAGCGTTTTGCTATTTCAAAGCCATTTTTTCCAAACCTGGTAATTTTTCCCCCATGTGCCATTTCAGGTATCTTTGAAGCCAGCCAATGCAATTTACCCCATCAAGTCATATATTTTTGAAAACTAGACAGCCCAGGGTATTCCAGATGCTAGTATTTTAACCCTTTCCAAGCACTTATTCTACCATCAGCCTTTGTCAAACTTTATGGTAGTAATTTTTTTGCATTTGTTTTTTCACACACATTTTACTTCAGGTATGAATAAACAGGTTCTGGTATATGTCACTATTATAAAACACCCCAATATGTGTTCAGCAACATCTCCTGAGCGCAGTGATACCCCACATGAATGATTTTGCCTGCCTGTTTGGGGGCAAAAGGGCCACATTTGGGGCATGCACATTTTTCAATGTTGAACTTTGGCATTTGGGGATCCACTGCCCATGCCCTATTTGGTACATCTTTGAGCCGGGCCATCTCAGTGTGCCCAACAAAACCATATATTTTTGAAAACTACACATCACAGGGTATTTTAAATGCTGGTATTTTAACTCTTTGCATGCACACATTTTACCACCAGCATTGTTTCAAAGTTTGCAGTAGTATTTTTGTGTGTGTATTTTTCCCACACACACCTACTTTATGTATGAATTTACAGCTCCTGGTATATGCCACTGTCACACGACACCCCAATATGTGTTCAGCAACATCTCCTGAGTACAGTGATACCCCACATGCATGGGTTTGTCATTTTTGGGGGGAACTAAAAGGCCACATTTGGTACGTGTGCATTTTTCTAATTGGAAATTAGATGTGTGGCCATCCTTCCCCCCGTGTTAATTGGGACCTTGTTGAACCTGGCCAATTCAATTTACCCCATCAAATCATACATTTTTTAAAAGTAGACACCCTATGGGCATTTAATATGCCAGTATTTTGACATGGTTGATAACTTTGGTAGTCTTTCGGGTCTTAAAATTAATTGGGATAAATCAACACTTCTCCCATTGAATCTAGCAAGCAGCCCCAAGGTCCAGGGGGTTAAGATTTTGAGTCAGGGGGATCCTGTGGAATATTTGGGGATTAAAATTTCGAGTAAAGTCGAGCTTTTTATGAAGCAGAATCTTATCCCATTAGGTATAAAGATACAAAAAAAGGCGGAGACCTGGGCTAAACTCCCATTATCGTTGGCAGATAGAGTGAGTTTAGTGAAGATGATTGTTCTCCCGCAGGTTTTGTTTGTTTTGTCTGCCTCACCAGTGTGGATTCCGGATAAATGGTTTAGAGGACTAGAAGCTGCACTGAGCAAACTTTTGTGGGGAAGAGGAAGAGTGCGTATGAAATATGCCAAGCTTACATCACCGGAGGGCGAGGGTGGTTGGGCATTACCCCATTTCAAATTATACTTTCTAGCTACGAAGATTCAGAATTTGAGGTTAGATGAATATGGAAGATTAATACGGTTTCTTTTAGAAACTAGTGGGACCTCTAACCCCATTGAAATGTTGGAGATGGATTTACAAGTGGATGGGGAGGTTGGTTATACAACTTTGGTGAAATTATATAGGAAAGTATGGCAAGAAACTAAACGTATTTGCAAAATTGAGGGAAGTTTACCCCATACACGTATATGGCACAATTTAAAATTCAAGGAGTTTCACAAGGGTTTAGGGAGAGACTTTTGGATTAAAAAAGGTATTAATTTTGTTGGTCAGTTGTTTACTACTGGCCATATTAAGGACTTTGATGAGCTTAAATTTGAATATGGTTTGGATAATGGTCATAAATTTTGGTACAACCAATTATTACATGCATATAATTATACGGAAAATAAGTTTTTTGTACTTGAGACACATGATTTGTTTGAATTTTTACAGAAAAGGACTACAGGGAAAAAGACACTTAGTATTATTTATAAAATGTTGCTTGGAGAAATGAATATAAAGTTCCGAGATAAGATTAAAAGGAGGTGGGAAGAGGAGATTGGGGCTATTGATGAGGCCTCATGGAACCGTATTCTAATTAACACAGGGTGTTGCACTCTAAATAAACAATACCAATTCACTCAACTTAAAATTATTTATCAGCTATACTACTCTCCGCATCAGCTATGGAAGGTTAATTGTAGAGACAACTCAGATTGTCCCAGATGTGGGGCCCTTAATGCGGGTTTATTGCACTTAGGCTAGGTTTCCACTTGGGTTTTTGTCCGGCGTTTTTTTCTTGATGAAAAACGCCAGGAAAAACGCCAAGAAAACTGCCACTGCATTTACCTGCGTTTTGGCGTTTTTTCTGGAGTTTTTTCTGGCGTTTAAGCCTTTCTGAGGAAATTGCTTTTTTTGACCTTAGGCAGTTTTTCCAGCCTTTACAAGTTAGAAGTTTCACCCAGCTAAAAGGGATTAGGATAAATGGCAAGTATCTGCCCTCTCCTGATGTCATTTACTTGGTAGAGTTCTACTTAAACGCCCCGGCGGACCCTTTTGTCTCTTTTCTGTGGTTTGTAAGGCATGCTTTATTTCGAATGTCTGCTCCTCTGGGAAGATTGGCCCCAAATGATGGTGCAAATTGTTTGCTGTTGCTTTTGGCACGCAGGATCCAGTTGATGCGTCGGGTATGTTTGTTTGTAATGGCATGTTTGTTCCAAATGGTGTAAAATTCAATATGAACCAGTCCAGGACTTTGTTTTGTGTGAAACTGTTTGTTTTCAGCCTATTTCTCGTAGGACACACAGATACTGGGTCCATCCTCTGCATTGTAACTGTGGAAAAAACTCCATAAAAAAACGCCAAGGCAATAAACCCACATGGCTTTTTCATGGCGTTTTTTCTCTCCCATAGACTTCTATTGGAGAAAAACGCCAAGATTTCTTGCAAAAAACGCCAACATGCTGCGATTTTGAAAAACTGCCACAGAGCCCAAAAAAGCAGAAAAACGCCAAAGAGGACTGAAAAAACGCCAGACAGAAAAACTCCAAGTGGAAATGGCAATGTGATATGATAAAAAATTTCTGGGACGATATATTTAATTTTTTGAAAAGTAAATTTAATTGTAATGGCGTAATAGATCCAAAGGTTGTAATACTAGGTGATGTAGAACAGTTTGGTAGGTTAAACAAACTCAAGAAAATCTTTTTTTTAGGGAGACTATTGATCTTGAGGAAATGGTTTGATAAAGGAGCCCCCGCACTAACCCAGTGGTTAAATTTGATTGACCAAATAAAAAAATATGAACAATATAGAAGTGGAGAATCCAAAAAGAAAATGAGGGACTTCCAATTTACTAGGGGTCTATGGTGATATATAATAATTTATTTATTTATTTATTTATTTTTTCTTCTTCCCCTTGCAGACACAGGGTGGGTTGGGAGGGGGTTATAAATTTGTGAATACTGTCTATTTGGTTTTATTGTATTTATTTATTTGATAAAAGAAATAAAGAGTAAAAAAAAAAAAATATGCGAGAATTGTTTTAAGCTAATATGCTAATTTTAGGACTTGCTCACAAAAATATATTTTTTATATATATTTTTTTGCCTTTTTTTTACATTTTTTTTTTACATTTTTTTTCAACTTGAAGGTTCCCCTGATAGTGACATCAGTGGGAAATTATTTTTACATTTTACTGTTTTTTTACTATTTTTTTCTAATTATTATTAATTTTATTTTTAATTTATTTTTACTAATCACACTGTGATTAGAAAGCTGAGCTCCATTGACTTGCATGGTTGAATGCAGTACCTGTATTCAACCTGCAAGTGGAGCCAGAGTTCTCTAGAGGGTCTGGAGACCGTCTAGTGAACTTTTGAGTCTTTATTGTTTTTTTTCCCGGGCCGCCGCCATCTTGCTTGATGGCGAAGATCACCTGCAGCGGCGGCTGTGACCGCTCTCTGGAGCGGTCACAGTCCATCCCAAGGTAAGTGTTTGGTGTCACTGGATGCCTGCTGATCGAGGCATTCCAGCGACACCATTTAAGTTTAGGAGGCGATCGTTGATCGACTCCTAAACGCTTTTAAAACGGGCGTCCGCCGCCATACAAAGTATGGCGGATGTTGACGCCCCGGGGAGGGGCCAGAGATGGCCCCTTTGTGCCGATCATGGCCTCGAGGTTGAGATATTACAGCAACGCCGTTTCGGTGCAGAAAGCGAAAATAGTTCGCTTTCTGCACGCGTTTAAAGACGTGCAGGTCCTGGCATGTCAATTGTCGTTATGGACTTGATTTTCGGTGACGTGCCCGGACCGGCAATTGTCATCAAGGGGTTAATGACATTTTTTATTATTATATTTGGATACTACAAAAATAGCTGAGTGACGTATTTCTGAAATCTATGCTTATTTAATTTCTTTCAAAAATAACAAGATTGGTTTCAATATTATTAGCTTTATAAGAACAGAAACAACCAACCATTATTATGAACTAATGCAATAAGCCAGCTTTCTAAATAAAATTATGTGGCACAGAAGTTACTGAGAGAGAAAATATTAATGGTAAGACAGAGTTTAATAGCTGCAATGGTTGAAGGCTTTACTGGTAGATAATTGCCTGTGACTTAAGTAATGTCTCCACATAAAAAGCACAGGTGCATAATGAAGGTCAAGGACAATTACTAGTATTCACAGAAATGGAAGTATAATGGCCTTTTGCTATTTCATTGTTCCAAAACCAACATTTCATACTTGCTGGAATGCTCAAACAAGTATAAATATGTGACTTTTACCGACATAAAAAAAAAAAAAAGCTAGCACTTTTTTCTGTATTACATGATTGTAGTTTTGAATAGTTTCCAAATAAAAGGGTGGTTTCGAAACCTAATGACATTTTGACATATTTACCAAATATAAAAAAGTCCTATATGTATTTACGAATTATAGCCATTGAAGGAGTAGTGCACTATGGAGAGATGGAGACTAATGAACAAGACATAAACTTTTGTTGTGGTCAAAAAAGTTGGTCAAAGTTTCAACAGAACAGATAACAATCATGTATGTTCTATAACAAATTATTGCAGATAATACTGGATGTTTTAAAATAAGATTAGGCAGAAGCAAGAGCAGTTTCATTGTTATGTACACAGTATATAAATGTGAATTTAATTATTTCCACGTTCATGCCTGTCAAGCAATGCAAGTGTTACAGACGTGGGTAGTTAAACTTACATTAACTCTCTGAATGCCATATGTGATTGGACCTAGTTAGCCAACAGGCATTTTGTACTTAATGGAGTTCTATCCTATTACACCCTTCTGTATGAAGTGAAACACTTTGCCTGTATCTCCAGTCAGGCTTGTGTGCGTAAATGTACATGCCAGACTTCATCCTTACTAGAAAGCCTCTAGTTGGCATTAAAATGTAACGTTTCTGACAGGGGCAGTTTTTCTTTATAGGGAACGTAACTTCCAAACCCTACCTGTCACACATATTTGTAAGCAATGATCAGTGCATTGGACCAACAGTTTATTGTTACCGTAAAAAAAAAGGGATCAATCCTTGCATGCTGGTAGCTAATCATCTTGGCAGCTTACATGTAGAGATCAGACATCAAAACATGTTACCCTCAATTAAATGAAGGTTTTAATGTACATGTTAATTTCTATAAAAGCTATTTTGCAAAAAATAGGGAAATTAACTTTTGTGGACTACAGGTACCATTACCCTCAGCCAAGGGTATACAAAGGTAGCATAATTAAAGAAAATAGATTTTATGCTGGGTTGTTTTGCTTTGGTATAATTCTGGCATTTATATGGTATATAGTTCATGAGAAACATATTAAGTTTCTGTTGCTTTTATTTTTGGTCTGACATACATAAAGAAACATTAGTGAAAAATATTATATTTTAACTCACTCAAAGTTCTAAAGCTATTTCCCGGTTCAAACCTTACCTCTCTGACTTTTAGTGTCTCCTTCACTGGAGGCGTGGCCTAATAAGGAAGTATCACTGGTTCACCAATGTGTACAGCAACATCTTAGCAACCAATGCAAGACACCTGACGGTAGGATTGTCCTTCAATTAACTAATACTTCCTTTCCTATATATAGCTGGCTAGTTAATTGCTTCTTCAATGTAGAGCTACCCCCCAGCCAGTGTTACCTGCCATGATTGACTCTGAAGTGGGTGGTTGTTTCATAGACAGCACTGTAAGAAAACAAGAAAACATGATACCTACAGACCAGAAAACATATCTGCTCCATATTCAACTCATAGAAGGGAGTCCCTTGAAAGTTTGTCCTATCACACGCAAAACCAAACCTCTCTCTGTCTCTGTGGGTACCCTTCATCATGAACTACTGTTGTTTAAGGTCAGGGATTCCCCTCTCTTTTCAGCCATATTGGGTCTGCCATGATTCCTCCTTAATCCTCACATACAATGGAGCCAAGGAACATTGACTTTTTCCTCCCCATATTGCCTCACCACTTGCAATCCCAGCACGGTTGGACTACATACCTCCATCATCGCACCAAAGATCGTACCTCTATATGACTACACTAACATGCAAGCCCGTACCTTACTTTCTGCGTACCAGTCATATATAGATGTTTTTGAAAAAAAAGGTGCAGATTAACTACTCCCACATTGTGCTTTTCATTGTCCAATAGACCTGATACAAGAAGCTGCCATACCATTTGGACACATCTATCCCATATCCGAATCAGAGCTCCAGGTCTTAAAAGAATACATAGAACATTACATTACATTTATTTATAAATCACCGGCAGATTCCGCAGCGCTGTTACAGTCAGTAGAACAATTTAGAACCACATACAATAACACATACAATAACAAACTGGTGCAAAGGAGAAGAGGGCCCTGCTCTTGCGAGTTTACAATCTAGTCGGTGGTTGAGGGGTGAGACAATAGGAGGGGACTGCTTGGATGGGGATGAGTTGATCTGGTTCCGATGATGTGTTGAAGCTGTTGATTGGTCAGATGGCTTGAATCCTCCAGTTAGATTCTGGAGGTTATGGGGAGCCAATGAAGTGATTGGCATAGTGGGGCAGCAGATGAGGAACGGCGGCAGAGAAAAATTAATCTGGCTGCTGTGTTGAGGATTGAAACGGCAAAAGGCGGGAGAGGGGGAGACCGGTTAGTAGGGAGTTGCAATAATCCAGGCGGGAAATCACAAGGGAGTGGATTAGTAATTTGGTGGTTTCTTATGTGAGGAAAGGGGGGATTCGGAAAATGTTTCTCAGGTGGAGGCGGCAGAATTTTGTGAGGGATGAAGGAGAGAGCAGAGTCAAGGATGACACCAAGGCATCGAACCTGGTCTGTTGGTTGGATAGTGGAGTTGTCAATGGTAATAGAGATGTCAGGAAAAGTGGACATAGCAGATGGCGGGATTACCATGAGTTCGGTCTTAGAGATGTTGAGCTTTAGGTAGCGGAACGCCATCCATGATGCAATTCCAGATATATTAGTCTTCTTCACTTCTTCACTTCAAGAAAACATTAAACATGTTACCCTGGTTCTGGAATAACTACATCTTCATCATCTGTATGCCAAGCTGAAGAAGTGTCTTTTTCGTGTCTATGCTATGGATACATCACAGATGTATTGGAATAGCCCATACCCACAACCAAAAAATAGGTCCACTAATTCCTTGGTTTTGCTAATTTCTATAGGAGATTCATTAAGAACTTTTCTACCATCACACAACAATTCACAGCCCTAATTAAACAAAACTAATTGTTGGAATCCTCAGACACAACAGACTTTTGTACACCTACAAAAAGTGTTTACTTCCGCACCGGTTTTGTCTCTCCTCGACATAACAAGACAGTTTGTCTTGGAAGTCGACACATCCGATATCGCCATGGGTGCCATCCTCTCCCAAAGAACTTGTGACAAGCAGCAACTACATCCTATAGCCTTTTATTCCAAACAACTCACATCTCCAGAAAGGAATTATAAGGTAGACGAGAAAGAACTACTGGCCATCAAATGGGCATTAGAAGACTGGAGACACTTACAAGAAGATGCAAAATATCCGGGTTTTAATATATACAGACCATAAAAACGACTAAGCTCTCGTTAAGCTAGATGGTCTCTTTATTTTAGTTGTTATGACCTGATGATAACCTATCGTCCAGTATCAAGGAACAGGAAGGCTGATATCCTTTCTAGGATCCATGACTAACCACCTGAATCTCCTTTTTTGTTTCCATTTTGCTTAGTAGTTATGACTATGTTCTTTTTGGGATGACCTGAAAGAAGAGACTAGGAAAGAATGCCATGTACCATCAACTGCCTCCTCTTCCCATGATGATTTTCAAAGACACCAAGACAAGATCTACGTCTCACCTACTTTGTGCACGTCCACCATCAAACTTCTCCACGATACTCCTATAGCCGGGCATGGAGAAAATAAAAAGATGGTGGATCTAGTATAGACGCTCTGCTGGCCATCTATGCAAAATGATGTTGAGAAATATGTAAGAGCCTGTTCCACATGTGCACTCAGTAAAACACCGTATATTAATCCCTTGATGACAATTGACGGTCTGAGCACGTTATGCACTAACATCCAGTTAGTGACAATTGACGTGCCAGGGCCGTCATGGCTTTAAGCGGTCGATGTCGAGGCATTCAGCAACTTCAAAATGGTTAAATGCAGTACCTGGGTAGACCCTCTGTGAACTCATTCACAGTTGACAGTTGGCACCGCCATCTTGTGAGTGGCAAAAATGCCATTCACTGATGGCGCTTGTGGCTGCTCTTCGGAGGAATCACAAGGCTATCAGGGTAGGGGGGTTGTGTTGCTGAATGCCTCGTTATCAGGGCATGTCAGCAACACCGATTATGCTTAGTAAGCAATTGCTTCCTAAGCTCTGTTTTAACCGGCCACCACCGCCATCTTTGATTATCGGTTGTCAGCGGCCATTTGGGGGGGGGGCTTTCCTCCCATGAGCCACTTCCAGCCTCACTTGTAAAGCTTCAGTGGATGATACAAAGCCACCCATCACGGTGAAAACGCTGAGATCACGGCGATGCAGGTATTTAACAGCAGCCCAGCAGCCCGTACAGGCTTTGTCATAAGGAGGTTAACAATATTTACGTTGTTTTATCTTTCATGTCCAGGATGACTGGAACACTAATAATAGAAGTGAATGAATAATAAAAAAAAATACCATATATAGGGGGAGATACATATTACATAGGGGGAGAAAAAATACAATAGTGCAATATTGTATAAAGAAAATACAGAATACTATTTTATTGGTAGTGCTCACAAACATGAAGTATAGAGAGGGAGCCCATCAAAAGATATGATGAAAACTTCTTTAATATCCTCTTTAAAATGTATGCAACCATAAAAGAACTCCAATGGCACAGTATCATGTTAGCAACATGTTAGCACAGTATCATGTTAGCAATACAAGTATAAAGGCACAACAGAAATGTTATGCACAAACGCTTTGTAAGAAGGGGCATATTCAATTGTTATATGATACAAAATTGCATAGCACTACTAATATAGAGTTATTATAAAAGGAGCGCTTCACTTTATTTTTTGTTTGTTTTACAAACGCTTTTTAATATAGGTTGTGTCCCACTGTTCATTAGGGGTAGATGTAGAATCGATCTATGAAATAGCCTCTATGAAATGTGTTTCGTCAAGTTTGGACTTGGCTTCCTCAGGAGAAAAGTGAAGCATTCACAGAAAAATGAAGAATCCACAGAAAAAAAATCATCCACAAAGTAAAGAAAAGCGCTTTATAATAATCGGGTACATCAATCCACCAAGATAACTCCATTTTATATCAATTACGCTTTACATCCAGCCATTTTTCCCAGTTCTCTCATCTAGGACCCTACACCTGACGTCACTACTCGACTACAAAAGAGGGTCCATACATTCACACTATTTGTTACTAAGAACCCAAAGATACCAGTCTCATTATGCCATTATGTCAACGCTCCCTCTCTCCTTCCTACCAGGTCGGGGATAAAGTATGGCTTTCTACCTATAACCTCGCTTTGTCATGCCAAACACAGAAGTTGGGGCCACGGTTCGCCAGTCCTTTTACGGTTCGGCGTGTTGTCAACCCTGCGGAGATGGCATTGACTCTACCTATTTACTACAAGATTCACTCAGTGTTTCATGTTTCACTGTTGAGGTCTTGGACCCCCCCTCTGACTCCTTCCACCAGTAGTCCACCGCCCCCTGTGCCGGTCGGACCTTTTACATCAAAATCCAAGATGGTGTCCACATGTCTTTGTTAGAGAACAGACAGGAACCCACTATGCAGGTGAGGAATTCCCATATATATCAGCACAGTGAGTAGATAACAGCGGTTATAACAGGCAGGAAAATAGTTACACAGTCCTGGTCAGGGATACCAGATAAACAGTAATCACTCCACAGTCAGGAACACAGTGGAGTCACGGGAGTCATGTGACTTCACTGTGTTCCAGAGCAGAGCAAGAGAAGAGATGCTGTAAGGGAGCAGCGGGAAGGCAGCCTTGCGGGACTGCACAGGATTACCGGGACCCACAGGTAGAGTGTCTGGCCGCCCCCAACACCAGCAAGAGCGCCCGCGCCTGCAATTTTTCCCAATGCAGTCCTCTACCTGGAAGCATGGAAGGGTGATAAACACAATCAATAAAAAATGGAGACATCTTGGTAGAGCTATGAGTGAGATTATAGTACACAAATTCGGCCAATAGTAGAAACCGTACCCTGGAGGTACGTAGTAAAACACCATATGTACTGTTCTGGTGTCTGATTGGTGCGTTCGGTCTGTCCATTACTTTGTGGATGGAAAGCCGTGGAAAGATTGCATTGGATGTGTAACTCACGGCAAAAGGCCTTCCAAAAAATGGGAGGTGAATTGAGTACCCAGGTCAGACAGAATATTGTCTGGCAACCCATGGAGTTAGAATATTTCTAGGACCACATAATTAGCTGTTTTCGTAGCCTCATGTGGGACGAAGTGTGCTATCTTGGAGAATAGATCCACTATTACCATGATGGGCGTGTGCTTTTGAGAGAGAGGCAAGTTTGTTATAAAATCCATAGAAATCTCTCCCCATGGTCTGGTGGATACAGGTAAACGTTGTGCCAATCCAGTGGGTCGAGTATGCATTTCTTTAGATTGAGTACAAACGGTACAGGATGAAACATAATCAAATACTTCCTTACTCAGGTTAGGCCACCAAAAGGTACGTTGAATTAGGTCCCTGGTCTGTTTTATACCACCATGCCCGGCTACGGGAGAGTCACAATGGTTTTGGAGAACTTGAAGACGAAGCTCAAGAGGAAAGTAAATGTTATCCTGGTGGTAATATAGACCTTATCGCACGGCGAAGTAAGGTGGAGTCAGGCCTGTACAGGAAGATCTCAACGCATCTTGATGTGAGAGCTGTAATAGGTTGAATGATTTTGGAAAAGTCCCTAATAAATTTACGATAGGTATTAGCAAACCCCACAAATCTCTGTACTCCTTTTCGATTCATAGGTGAGTGCCATTGAAGGATGGCCTGGGTCTTTTGGGGATCCATTTCAATACTATTTTGTGATAAAAATAAATCCAAGGAAATGAACTGACCTGTTCTCAAACACAAATTTCCCCAGTTTAGCATTTAGATGATATTGTCTAAGTCTGGATAGTACAGTCAGTACATGTTCTCTGTAAGAGGTTAGAGAGGAAGAACACACAAGGATGTCGTCTAAATAAACGATAACAAGTTGACCCAGTAAATCTCGAAAAATCTCGTTAATTAAGTGTTGGAAGGTCGCAGGGGCGTTGCATAAACCAAAAGGCATCACTAAATATTCCTAATGCACATAGCGAGATCTTAAAATGGTCTTTCACTTGTCTCCCTTGCATATACTTACTAAATTATAGGCTCCACAGAGGTCAATTTTGGTAAAGACTTGAGCTGAACAGGCCCGGTCAAGGAGTTCGGAGACTTTATCTGTGATAAGAAGGACCTACATTCTGGGGAACAGTCGTTTTGGTGAAACTATCAAAACATTTTCTTTCTCTCTGAAAAAGAGAGGACCCTAGCAGAAAAAAATTAACAAAAAATCTCAATTTCATTGCTTCCTTTGTAGCTGAGTACTCACTTTCCCTTTGCAAATGGTAACATAGCAGCTGTTACAATTAAAACTTTGCATGGTCTAATTAAGTTGGTCCTTGGCAAAGCTACCAGACAATCTGCCAAAGTCACAAGTGGTTATGCCTGTTAAGCTTGAATGACTAAAATGCATGTAACAGATGCCAATTAAGTGGCAACATTCCCAGAAAAACATCAGGGCTTGGTGCCAAGAGGAGAAATCTGAGAACAAGAGGCCATAGTCTAAAACTGGTTAACCCTTGCAATATCTCTGATATTTATACTGCTGCTGCTACTCTATCTCCTTTCCTTTCTCGTAGGGATCAATTCTTTAAATTTTTTCGAATATTGGAAAAATTCAGCCCTGCGCCAAGTAGCTGGATGTGTCTATCTGCCCAATCCCGGGCCTGCCCTGTGTCCTGCTATTGCTGCTCCTCTATGTCCTTCCCTACTCTGAGAGATCAATATTTTATGTATTCATATATTTTATTTTTCAGATATGAGGAGAAATTCAGTGTCCTTCTATACCGTGGGTATAACCACCTGCCAGTATATTCCCAGTACTCTACAACTACTGCTACTGCCTTATCACCTTTCTTATTCTCATTGGTCAGTTCAACAAAATGGTCCGATTTTGGAGAAATTCAGTTCCATAGCAAGTGGCTGGATGTGTGTATCCATTGGTGCAGTGCTGCTGCTGGTGTTGGTCCTGCATTACAAAATAGAGTCTGGATCTCTTCCTAAACTTTGAGCTGGTGCTGCTGTAGACAGGGACTGGGAATTAAAAGCAGCCCTGGAAACATTAGGACACGCACCCCTTATACATACCCGAGTCACACTATTTGCCATACAAATAACTATAAACCATTCTTTTTATCACAATGCCAGAAAGCAAAAGTGTTAAAAGGCCCTAATAACTTAATACATTAGACATAATGGAATCAAAACATTAGCTACTGCAAAAATTTTTAGATGAAAAAGTCCAATTTTATTCAGTGGAACAAAACAGTGATCACATTATTCTTCACGATATTCTTGTAAGATACTTTTGGCTATTAATACCAACACAGCTGTTCTAGCACTGCATCATCCAATGAATACCTCATCCCAGATACATTTTTTTTAAATGCACACAGTACAAAGTGGTCTGCCAGTATGTTTATGTAAAAGGTCCTCTCTTAAGGAAGAGAGACTGTGAAACTAACGGGAATAATTAAATCAGTTCTTACTACTAAATTGGGTTTCACTCTGAAGATCCCAACCACCATTCAAGTTTCTGTTATTAATCCTTTGTGTGCAGATTGAAATAAGAGTAAATAACACAACACCTTTACTTTTCCTCTCACTGATTTCTGAGCCTAGAAAGTTTTGTCCTCCTGAAATTCAGGAGGGTATTTTATCTCTGGATAAGTAAACATTAAATAAATCATTTTATTACTAGAGTAAGTACAATGCACACACCAACACCCAGACACACACAAACAGAAGGACAGCCTCTGCCACACCGACACTCAGACACACACACACCAGGACAGGCTCTGCCACACCAAACACACACCAGGACAGGCTCTGCCGCACCAACACCCAAACACACACCAGGACAGGCTCTACCACACCGACACCCAGATACACACACACCAGGTCAGGCTCTGCCACACCGACACACACACACACACACCAGGAAAGGCTCTACCACACCGACACCAAAACACACACACCAGGACAGGCTCTACCACACCAACATACCCAAACACACACTCACCAGGACAGGCTCTACCACACCAACATACCCAAACACACACCCACCAGGACAGGCTCTACCACGCCGACACATCCAAACACACACCAGGACAGGCTCTGTCACACCAATACATCCAAACACACACACCAGGACAGGTTCTACCACACCAACACACCCAAACACACACGAGGACAGACTCTGCCACACCAACACATTCAAACACACACCCACCAGGACAGGCTCTACCACACCGACACACCCAAACACATACCAGGACAGGCTCTGCCACACCAACACATCCAAACACACACCCACCAGGACAGGCTGTACCACACCGACACATCCAAACACACACACGCACACCAGGAAAGGCTCTACCACACGGACACATCCAAACACACACCAGGACAGGCTCTGCCACACCAACACATCCAAACACACACCCACCAGGACAGGCTGTACCACACCGACACATCCAAACACACACACGCACACCAGGAAAGGCTCTACCACACCGACACATCCAAACACACACCAGGACAGGCTCTGCCACACCAACACCCAGACACATACCAGGACAGGCTCTGCCACACCGACACCCAAATACACACACACACCAAGAAGGCTCTGCTACACAGACACCCCAATACACACCAGGAAAGGCTCTGTCACAAAGACACCCCCATACATACCAGGAAAGGCTCTGCCACACTGATACACACACACCGGGACAGGCTCTGCCATACTGAAGCATAAAAAAACAATTCTACACTGCTTTGTCATTAACTCCCCCTATTGTGTTTATGTCCCCTTCTGTACTGATGCCCCAGCTAAGTCCCCCTTTAGTATTGATTACTGTCTCCCACAAAACAACAAAACCTTGTGTATTGCCCCCTTTGTACATTTATTCTCCCACACCCTTGTGTATTGCCCTCCAGCATTGATTTATGTGATGCCCCAACTAACCCCCTCCCTTGTCTATTGATGCCCCCACCACTTTTGTATTGGTTAATGTGATGCCCAAACAGACTCTTGTCTATTGTTGATGTCCCCCACTGCCATGTGTATTACTCCCAGCCACACACCGCATGTTCATGTTGATTTTGTGATGCCACAACCCAGCCCCCCCTTTTGTATTATTTAATTTTAATGATGTCCCAAAGCAATCCCATCTCCCTTGAATTTAGGTCTCCTTTTCTTTAACCCCCTATTTTTGGGTAATACTTAAATTGTGTGGTTTTTTTATCTGCTCTCTTCCGATGTGACGATCAGAGCCGGCCTTAAGTGTTCTGGCGCCCTATGCGGACTACTCCTCTGGCGCCCCCTTCTCACTACTCCCCCTCTGCCCCTTCTCACTATCCCTCCTTCTCACTACCACCCCCCCTCTGCCCCTTCTAACTATCTCCCCCCTGCCCCTTCTAACTATCTACTCCCTCTCCCTACTTCTCATTATCCTCACTTACCTTGTTGCCGGAGTCCTGCGGTGGGAGCGAGAGGCATCCGTCTTCCCGCTATGCCGCGGTGCCGGCATTTCATGTTGAGCGCCAGAATATGATGTCATATGCCAGCGCTCAACATGAAACGCCGGCACCGCAACGGAGATGAGCGGTTGCTGAAAACTTCACGAGCAACCGCTCGGCGCCCCTACCCGGGACTTAAATTAAAGCATCGTTTTTTTTACTTTATTTAACATGAAGAATATTAAATAAAGTAAAAAAACAAACAAAAAAAATGTTGTTTCTGAATGAATAAAAGCTTCCAAATTTTGGAAAACTAAATTTGCTGCCAGAAAACGAATGCAGGGAAAACAAAACAAAAACCATTCAAATCGATTTTGCTTACAAGTGTAGAATGCTGTGTCTTCAGTATGCTTGCTGGTTTCAGTAGTGCCAGTTGGTGGAAGACAGAGACAGAAATGTAACTTTCTAATTAGAATAACTTAAGAAGGCCTCTGCCAATTTGCATGCAGTAAAATGCTTTGGAGCCCATGCAAAATGGACATCAAAATGAATTTAACATGAAAACAGAGCTGGAGTCATCCTGTAAAATATATACACAACCGCTTGTATATTTACATAGAGTAAATGAATTAAAGATGTGGCATATAGTATGTTCAATTTAATAGTAT
Source organism: Spea bombifrons (assembly GCF_027358695.1). Taxonomy (NCBI): domain Eukaryota; kingdom Metazoa; phylum Chordata; class Amphibia; order Anura; family Pelobatidae; genus Spea; species Spea bombifrons. Next base: position 49,009,114 of record NC_071089.1, on the reverse strand, counting down.
ACATGTCTGTTTCACTTAATGTTTCAGACTGCATATTTTATCATCCTAATAAACCACTTTATTTCAACTTGGACTATATCAAATAATACTGGCAAAACAACAATACATATTTACAAGTAGCAGGATGAAGCCCAATATATGTATGTTGTAAAATTGAATTAATAATGGAGTTATTTAACTCTGTATGTAAACATCAGTAAAGCTTATAATTTGACTATTGGCTTTATGTATCTCATATTATACACTATTATATCTAAAAATAAAACCCCTCAAAGTTGCACCACATTAGTGAATTTTTTTTTGTATAGTAGATACTAGCTGAAAGCAGATACCAATTTCTACATCAGATTGTAAAAATTATGCTAGCAGCTATGTTGTTTGTTGCATTCTGAATGATAACAGTCATTTGCTTCCATTACACCTAGTAACAGAAATGATACAAAGATACAAACATGGAATAACTCAAAAACTCATAACAGCAAACAATAAATGGGTCTGGGTAAATTAGGATTAATAAGGAAACATTCTCACATTGATATTTTATTTTAACATGTTTATATATATATATATATATATATATATATATATATATATATATATATATATATATATATATACAGTATATTAATACACATGCATACACAATAATACCATAATGCTGCTTTTAAACAGAAAATGTTTGTCTAATTATTTACATTGGAGCAAATGTATTGTAGATCTCTCTGTCACATATAAATGAAAAAATGGCAGTTACATATAACACATACATATATTATATAGTACTTTAGAATCCACATGTTGAACCATATAATATTTCTAGCTTCTAAAGATTTTAACAGTACAATAAGCTGCTACATTTCATGTGGGGCATCTGCTTTCACTGTACTATAGATCTGCTTTATTGCCCTATTGACCTTTATAAATATCACCATAAAAACTGATTGATAGATCCATTATTGGTTGACTGTTTAGGCCTACTGAGTTCTGGTTCAATGAATTATTCTGCCAAAGTCATTAAATGTCACCCATCTTTTTTATCTACTTTTTGGTGTTTTTGGAATTACCTTGGTGAAACCATCAAAGCATTGTCTTTCTCTCTGAAAAAGAAAGGACCCTAATGGAAAAAAATTAATAAAAACAATCTCAATTTCATTGCTTCCTTAGTTTGTTGTAGCTGAGTACTCACTTTCCCTTCCTCCCACATTTTCTGGGAGATTTGCAAATGGTAACATAGCAGCTGTTACAATTAAACCTTGACAGGGTCTAATTAAGTTGGTCCTTGGCAAAGTTACAAATAGAAAAAAGAGGTATATAGAGAAACATATATATATATATATATATATATATATATATATATATATATATATATATATATATATATATATATAAGGAAAAATACTTATTGGAGCACTCTTCAAGGATTCCTCGGATCCCAATAGACAAAATAGTACCAAAAGAGTGTCACTAGTATGGATAGCAATAGAAATCAGGCAAACTGCTGTCTCCAGAAGTGGAGATTCCGGTGAACATATGGGGAAGAGAAAAAGAGCACATAGCGTGAATCTGTAATACACATTTTATTGCATGGACTTACAACTGGGCACTGAGACCAGCTCAAGTGCAAATGCACAGTAGTTTCTATACATATCTATACATCCTCAATACCGCACCCTAGACGGAAGGCTGCTCTATTAACCAACCACACTCCGAGTATTTAATTGTCCTATCACATCTCCCTTGCGTCTCCCTTCTTTCCTCCAAGTTAGTATCTCCTGATATTTTGTATCCTGCAAACCATTTACCATTTTTGCAGCCCTCCTCTAAACTCTCCAATCTGTCAACATCATTCTGGAGATGGGGTTTCCTGAACAACCTTCACCCTCTCCTAATCAACGATATAAATTGCAGCTGCTGAACTCTTAACCATTCTTCTAATTTACTTAAATAACTTGCCATTAAGCTTGTTCCACCCGGAATGTCTACCCTGTTGCAGACTTTTGTATCATCTGCAAAAAGACATATTATACCATAAAGTGGTATAACTACAGGGGTAGCAGTGATCGCAGCTGCGTCGGGGTCCTGCCCTCTTTTTGTTGTCTCCTTGTACCAGTTCAGAATTGTTTGGAAAGGGTCCTTCCGATGTGGACTGCACCCGTCTAGGTCGAAAGGGCCTTTCTAAACTATTTTAAACTGGCAAGGGGAGAAAGAAGCATATCAGGGTCATGTGAAACCAAGGTTGCCCGCACACTGTGCAAGCAGCTGAACAGGAAGCTGCTGAAGAGGTAAGAGGGGAGTATGTATATGTGTTTGTATATATTTATGTATGTGAGCATGGATGTGTAATTCTGTGTGTATGTGAGCATGGATGTGTAATTCTGTGTGTGTGTGAGCATGAATGTGTAATTCTGTGTGTGTAACCATGGATGTGTAATTCTGTGTGTGTGAGCTGATATGGAGTGTTAGGCTGTTTTAGGGGCAGCAGTGGCACAGGCAGGTTGTTTTAGGGGCAGCCGTGGCACAGATATGCTGTTTTAGGGGCAGCAGTGGCACAGGCAGGTTGTTTTATGTGAAGCTCTGGCATGGGGAGGCTGTTTCAGGTGCAGAGGCCTACCACGTCAAAGTCTGGCTTACTGTATAGGGATAAGGGTTATGCTGCACTACCGTCAATGTCTGGATCAGTATATAGTAATGGGAGTCAAGCTGTACCACATCAGTGAATGTTATTTATTTAAACATATTTAATTTATTTAAGCTAATAGTTATTTTTTCAGATTTCTAGTTTTTTCCGGTTGACATACAGTTTACAAATTTGTGAAATAAATTAATTTTCTGTAGGGGGGGTGCATACAGGATCTGCCCCGGGTGCCAAACACTCTAGGTATGCCCCTGGGAGCAGTGTTATCTAATAGACTAAAATTATTTTGGTCCTCATACACATGTCTAGTAACTCCCATTTAAAGAAAGAGTAATGTGATTTTTTTTTAAAAAAAAACAGACTCTTGCAATAAAATAACAATTCACCTTCAGCTCAGTTCACCCTGCAGAAGATTTCTTTGTAAAAAAAAAATAAAAAAAACTCTGCAGGAATGCTTAATCCATCCCTCTGGCCATTTGCTGATATGTTTTTCAGACTAGTATGCCAATTGCACAGACCATTTGCCGGAAGCAGCATTACTATGTCAAAGGTTGCTAAATGTTCACCTAGTAAAGACATTATAATAGCCTCCATCTTCAATCTGTGCTGGTTTAGGTAAAACAATGGTTTTCAATAGACAGGTCTGGTGTTTTATGAAAATATTTGCCCTTCATCCTAGTAATGCATCAAAAGAAAAATATTTTCTTCTTGTAAATTAAATAAAAAAGGCCCATTACTATAATTAAATATTTTCAGAGTGCTCTGTAAAACATTTACTTATTCTATGCACTCATAATGCTCTGTCACATAACATACAGTAAATATATAAAATATATTTTTTATAACATTGTACTATATTCAGAAATTGAAATTATCATTTGTCATTCCTGATAACCATTTCTGGCCTGCAAGAACAATTGCTGTGTTTCATTGAAGTGCTTCAGTCAATAGACTGGTTCACATTAGAGCACGCATTGCTGTGTATATATTTCTATGTTTTAAATATGCTGTCAATAATAGTTCTTTTTTATCTTGGCAAAAGCCAAACAATTTTTAAAAATAAAAATTAAATTATTTACCCTACTGACAAGGGGGGGGGATATGTATCCTTTCTTTTGCAACCGTATAACACTTGCAACCAAAAATATTGAATCTGTTTCAGCTTTTACCTTAAACTACAGTACCTCCAAATATAAAAAGAAGTTTTAAATTATTCTTATTGTATTCATACATTTCTTTGAAACCATAGTTGCCAAATGAGCAGATTTGGCAAAGACGGTCATGACAGCAGTATTTTATTTTTTATTCAGTGCACAATACTTTTAATTTTTTTAACAAAGTGATCTGGGCCAGGGCGTTATGTGGTTAGTTCATGATTCTGGTAGTAATGAGAAATTTAAAATCTGTAAATAACAAAGGGTTTTCTTCAGGACCAGATATGATTAATGACACTTGCAGTGTTTCTGTTTGTTCAGATGTTACCTGGTAAACTGCCAATAATTATTTTGGTGGTCAGCTTGCTTACATTTGTCTAGCTCTCCTATAATTAAATGTTAACATGCTGATGTAGTTAGATTCCCAAGCGGTTAATCTTATTATTTTATTGGAGTGTTTGAAGGGCAAGCCAAGTTGTTGTTGTTTAAACAAGACTGTGTCGAATGATAGAAACAACCTAGACCTATTCCTATGTTATTTCTGCATTGTAACAGACCCTATATTACTTATACTATTGAAAAACAAGATCAGGATTATATATATATATATATATATATATATATATATATATATATATATATTGAATATAAACTAATTGATGGAACACATGTATCAATAAATATTTTTGCATTCTTGTCAAACCTTCATAAAATGTAATAGTCATTTTGATAAAATCCAGAATCACACAGTCACAGTACTTTTGTAGCCCAACACAGCTGTCCGGCATATGTTTTGTCTTTAATCCGGAATAAAACCTTTTAAGAACATATCCCTATGAGATCATGTTAAAACAAAAGAACACTTACCATGGACACATTGCAGTTGTAACGTAAGCACAGATTAAAATGTACCTAGCATAGTGCATTTGTAACATGCATCTAGCAGTTCACAGACATGTTTACAAAACATCAGTTTTCAATTCGCACTCAAAAAATAAATAAATATTTGAAACATTAAAAAAAAAAAATGTCACCATTAGGTGGCTCACTATGAATGCACATGACAAAAATACATTCACCCCTCCCCCAGTCATCACTCTGCTGTTGCTATGTGCTTTTCCATGACAGCACTGTCTGAGCCCTATGTGTGAGTCATTGAGAAGGATAAAACAGAGGAAAAAATACGGGCTAGGGAACCTAGAATAGCAGCGCCGAGGTCTTGCAATGTGGACTGTTCAAACCGGAGACCAAGCCGAGAGTTCTATTTGTTGTATGGAACTGCTGGCTCCTTTGTTTCTCGTGTTCTTGGCGCTGGCTGAAAGAGCCGGGCCTGTATAACTTGGGCCCTGCTGTGTCACTTAAGGGAAATAATAAACCATTGTATTCATTAAGCAACCCTTGTTTTAGCAAACAAATACTCGATTTTGAATGAGGAACATTTTTGAAGAGGAAGAATTAGAAAGAATGCTTTACAGAAATTCCCTAGAGAAACGACTTTGTTTTTCCTATTTTATTGCTACTTAGTGAAAAAGATTCATATTCAAATAGGATAGGGTTGTGAATCATTCGTTTGCACATTCTCATGCACCCAGGAAGGCTATGATTATGGCTAATTACAATGAGGAATGGAATCCTTACAACAGTGCTCAATCAGATTGCTGTTCATGCATGAAGTGGCAGAGGCCAGAAGATAGAGGTGTGATTTTAGTAATTATAAACAATAGGACTGTCTGGGGGAGAAAAAAAAAGCTTAGTAAATCAACTTGAATATCTAATTAATCATCATATAGTACATTGCCAACATGATTTTCAAATTATTTGTAACCAATATAAACTTGGATAGGTTTTCTAACAGGTTTTTCACAGCAAACAGATAAAAGCATTTAACATGAAATCAGGACAAATAATTCATTCACCATTCATATTAACAATAAAAAAATATTTTTAGCAGTAAAATTCAGTGCTTTTTATTCCCAAAATCAATATTATATGTTTTATATATTTTTTTCTGCAGCACTAATAAAAAAAATATTCAGCATCTCTGTCATCAAAGTACTGTCAAGCTACACTCCAAAAAGAACAGGAGCAGTACAGCAATGCAGATTTTTAAAGTATCTGCTTCTGCACATGTGACTCATTCATATGCAAAGACATCACTTTACAAGCACTGTGCAAAAGTGGAGAGGGAGTAGAATGTGCACTCTGCCTTTCAGACTGTTTGGAATGAAATGTAACACCCTTGAAACAGACAATTCTGTAAGCATTGGGGCTTTCATGTCTGAAAAATTATTGACTTATAACAGGATTTTCTTGTTATATTTGAACAATTGCGGTATACAGAAATACCTTTACTAGCTGCCACTTCATTCATATGCAGTGTTCTTTTTAATAATTTTCTTGCTATTAATTGCATCTGTAATATAAGGTACTAGCACATCTTTAGTATAAATTGCACTTGTGCAAACACTAGCTCATTTTCATGTTTCTTGGTTATATAATTTATATTTTATTTCACATTTTAAAAGACGGTTGTGTATTTCTTGTCATGGCATATAAATGATATCATATTAAATGCGTAAACTTGATTTCTTTATGTACATATCAGTATCACTTGTTATGTGCAGGACTGCTTCCAATACATTTATTTAAGATGTTGGTTAATGATATTGAGTTATAATGTATTACTTGTATTAATTTGAATATTTTTTTTTTCTCCTTAATTTAAAAAAATGCTATTCAAATTATTCAACACAAAACACAAGCAATCAAGTGAGATTTGCTCATGACATACCGATGGATGATTTGCCCCTGTCTTGTTTTCTGAAATTTTTATTTCTGGGACTAAATGTAAAAAATCTGAGTGAAGAAACAGAAGATCATTTTGATGCTTATGTCATTTTTTTTTTAATAAATGTGTACAACACCCAATTGATTGGTTATGTCACAGTGCTGTGTAGGCTGCCACAGTAATGGGGTTCAGGTCCAGACCGTGACTAGGACATTACAAAACATTCCTTATAAGCTTACTTTCAGAAAGTTTGGATCTTTACATTATGTGTAAAGAAACGTGTCAATCTCCTTGCCGCATCCTTGCCGCTTTTATTCCTTATTAAAGATTTTTTTAGTATTGAACCATATGTAATATAACCAAACATAAACAATAAATATAAACAATACATAATTATACACTTAAAAGAATAAAAGGGAGCCTTGACCTGATCCTCACAGCAATAAGGGGAGGGGTGATATGGCCAAGTTTGAGTTGGGGGAACATAGGGTTGTTGGTTTGACTTGGGGGAACAATGGTATGAGTGGGTAGAGAAGAGATTGTGCCCTGCCTTTATGGTCTCCCTGTTTAAAATAGTATGTAAGGGGAGAAATCCCTCATTGCATTAGATCCCTCATACATTTCATAGTTATCTGCAAGCATTTGTGATTTTAGGCAGTGTGAAAAGGTCCCATAGAACTGTTTGCAGTTCCCTTTATAACTGTTAAAATAAAGACATAGTCCTATGGTTAAGGATCTCAGTACCAGTGCATGGAGCTGACCAGCCCTTTCAATTAGGTGCTGCTGTCAGCAATGCAGAAAAAGCACTACTGTTGGCAATACAACAAAGGGCCTTGCAAATGGGGTGCGTTGTGCATGTTTAATGATGAACGTTCCTGCTTGGGCTCTCACCCCTTCTTTTCACAAAGAGTAAATGGGGTATGGGACTCTGTGTTAATGGAAAGGGGGATGACTGCAGTGAGAGTATGTATATATACAGTTAAGACTGCACTCCATACTCCAACTTCATCTGACACCTTGGTGCTATGAATGTTTCATATAACTTCCTTTGCAACAGAATGGGACTTAAGCTTAGAAAGCTTTATTGTTCCCATACAGGTGGCATCAAGTGTTTCAGTTGCCGTTTGAGACTTAATACAAGTTATGTAGTTGATAACCTAAGGGCTGATGTTTCTAACCCACCTCTCCACCATGGGGGTGATCTGCCCTTAGTGTCACAGTGTGGTTTCCTGTTTAATAAAGTGCTGTGTCCTACACATTCCAAATTGATTAGTCTGTTTTCTTGCTTTGAAGTGAAATAAATTAATATGAAGAAATAAAACAATAGTAAAGAGGTGACGAAACCCGATAAACAATACCTGGGTCATGTATTTTATTCTATGTCACTAAGTTTTATTCATTCGGATCAATTTGAAATGTCCACTAAGGTAGAGAATGAGAACATAGATAATGCAGAGTTCTACCCTGTGCAATGTGGCATTTGGTCCTGCATATGGAATGTTTTTTCTCAACAGGCAAATTCTCTAGTTGTAAATCTTAAGCAAAAATGCATATTTATGTTAATCGTTAAAGGTTAAAGGCAGGTCCTTGATGCTGAAGTGTTAATGTTATACATATTGCATTATAGCAGATATATATATATATATATATATATATATATATATATATATATATATATGGGACTAAATATGCTCATGCTCAGTTAGGTGTTATTTCTTCTATGGCAAACATTGAAATATTGTATCTTGTGAAAACACCCATGCAGGTGCTGTGAGCTAATTTAAGATGGTGGCATTTTGCATCTAGCAGTACACTCAGTAGGCTTTTGCAGCTAGATCACATATAGATGAACACGTGACCTCATAGAATTGAGGTGTTGTATGTGATTGTAATGCTTTGTGGCCATGAACTTATAAAGAATACAAATACATTATTAATGCCTTATTAACTTACTAGAGTTGATGCCTGTCTTATAAAGGCTTCTCTATTGTGATTCCCAGTGGATATATAAATCCATTTAGTCTCACTCCCTGTGAAATGAATCAGTATGCACTACCTGCTTGTGATCACTTTCCTCATATATTTTTTCAATGAACTGAAGCCAGTCATTTTAACCTTGTGCCTTAAAAAATATTTATGGTTTCTAGTAATTGCTTTTTAATAAAATCCTGTGTTACATTTTCATGTTTTAACATAGTTACATAGTTACATATGACATATTACATATATAGGACTTACCTACACCCATATCCTAAACATAGGACTTGCACAGAAACAATATTGCACACATAGGACTTGCCTGGCACTCACATTGCACACAAAGTACTTGACCAAAACCCATATTGCAAAAATTTGCCCCAACACTCATATTGCATCCTCATCATTTACCTGAGCACCCAGGTTGTATCCAAAGGACTTGCCCAGCACCCATATTGCACACATAAGGAATTGGCGCAACAACCAGATTGCACACAGAAACAGAAGTTCCACATCCACAGGATCTATTCACAACCCAGATTGTACCCACGGGATTTGCCCCAGTATCTAGATTGCACTCACAGGAGTTGCCCTAGCACCCAGATTACAAACAGACACAGGATTTGGCTAGGTTGCATCCACAGGATTTACCCAGGTTACATCCACAGGAGTTACCCAGGTTACATCCACAGGACTTACCCAGGTTACATCCACAGGGCTTACTTAGCACCCAGATATCACCCACAGTGGTCTCCTCTCAGTGTCTCTGGTCTCCTCTCAGTCAGGGCTCCTCTCAATCTACCCTTTAGATCCAAAACAAAAACAGTAATGGACAGAATGTCAGAATACACACATATACACTACCCTTACAAATTCCTGTCAATAAAAAACACACGCCTGCCCATAATCACATACATATACACACATATTCACCCTTGACACTACACATACACATTCTGGCTTATACCTGCCCTTGCATCCACACAGTTGCTTTTGTCCTAATATACAAACACTCTCTCTCCTCTTTCTCATAATTACTCCCCTATCTCATCTATCTACTTTTGACCCACCTCTCTTTTCAATATTTGGCGTTTTTTCTGGCCACTCTTCTGTAAAGCCCAGCTCTCTGTAATGTTCGGCTTAAAGCGGTCCTATGGACAAATACTCCAATCTCCACTATGGACCTTTGAAGCTCCTTCAGAGTTATATTTGGTCTCTTTGTTGCATCTCTGATTAATGACCTCCTTGGAATTTAGTTCACCAATTTGGACTATCGTGTGGATGTCCATTACATGAAATCCAAATAAAACCTTGACTAAAATCCACAAGGCACATCTAAAGAAATGTGTCTCACTGCAGAAAGCTGTATTTAATATCCCGCAAATAAGCAGACAGGCGATAAAAAAATTAGCCATGACAACTTTTTAAATGATTTACTACAGAAGGAGTTACATAGATTATTTTATTACAAGCTCACAATCACCAACATAGGTAAGATATCTTATCAATCATATATTATAACATTCATCCCAGTATGTATCAATGTTATTTCTAAGAGTTATCAAACCAATTTGACTTTGTTTTGTTTGCACATACTTAAATATTAGGTTTTCCAAAGAGGTGGAACAGACCATGTGAGGTAAGTCATGTTAAATGTAGTCTACGAAATGAGATACATTGCAGAAATTAGCAATCAATCAATAAGGTATTTTGAATTCACTTTATAGTTACAACTGGCTAAAAAATATATAGTATAGTTAGTATATGCCTAGAGCACAAGTCTCTGACCTTTTATTTAGTGAGCAGTACCTTTTGATTAGTGAACAATTTTGAAAGCTACTTAGAATTTTTTTGGGAGATTATTGTCCTATTTTAAATAGATATTCATTAACTATTTTCTGTTTTCAGTTTATTTTTTAATTGTATGTGTTTCTGAGGTGTGCCAAAATAGGTATATACATTACCCCATACAAGATTTGCTTATTGTCTTACTTACAGAGTCTTACTTACAGAAACACTTTATAATAGAGTGTCAATAAAATCATAACTCTATGCTTCTAATACATATAGTTTAATTGGGATAATTTTGCCTGTCAATATTTTCTTTTTTTGAATAAATTACAAGCACAATGCACATGACTTTGTGTCAATTTGTATAATACAGTACAAATGTTAAGGAGCTCCTATGGGTGATTTGTGCTTACTATAATAGATCTCTCTACACTAAACAACAATGAGTTAAGTTGCTATCATAGAAAGAAATAGTATGCAGCTTGGTCAGTTAAGCCACATTTTCTTCAAATAGAAATCAGAGATAAAAAAAAATAGTAAATGAAACTGCAAGAGAAATGTTTTACAGCCAATCTCTTTAGCTATGGATTTGCATGCCTCTGCTTTTTCTGCTGTGGTATTTATTTAATTTTAAAAGAAATGGGATTACAGAGTACAAGCTCTAAGGTTTTTAAGCACTCAGTTGCTAATACGCTGATCCATTTTGTTCTGTTGTCAAGTGATTTAGTTTTTTTCCCTAATGGTAAGATTAGAGCTTGCTTTGCTTCCCTTGCCGCAGTCTCTATCTCAGTTTTCCGTTGTGAAAAGTGAAGTCCCACTTAGAATCAGCTATTGTAAATGCCATATCTCTGATTATGTTTATAGAGATTTAAGCATTTTTTGTGATTAATAGATATTCTTAAGTTCAATCAATACTGTAAGCACTGTAAATGTACGCAACTTCTAGAAAATCTTAGGTATCATATATATATATATTAAATACTTGTATTGTGAACAATATGCACCCACCAGATTAGGTCGATGGCTGATAATCAGTGAGAATGATCAACTATAAGTGACTTAAAGACTCATTAATCATTGTTCAGATAGCAATGTATTAGGGTAAACAATTTAAAAAAATACATTGATCGGTAAATCTGATCAATAATCATTGACCTAAAATGTCAGTAATAAGTGATCAAATAATAATAATATTTTTTTATTATTAATAATGCATTTTTTAACCTTTTGACTTGTATGACCCTCCCTTTCTCTCTGACTCTAACTGATGGAGGGGGAAGGGTCATCTAATACAGAGTGTAACTGACAGCAACTGACCTGGAAGCACTTCTATGTCAGTGCTGTTGAATATTCAACACCAACATTGAAGGGGTTAACATTGCTCAATCATGCAGCCCCCTTGCTTATTTCCCCATATGCACCCTTCAGCCACCTCAGCCCCATCTACCCTGACCCCTCAACTGCTCTCTTCACCCCCCAAATGGCTTGGCCCCTAACTGTCCATTTCTGCCTGCTTGAAACACCTCAACCTACCTCATCATCCCACATATGTCCCCTCACCCCAACTTCCACCTTTCAGCCTCCCTTAGCACCCCTACTAGTCCCATCATTTGCCTTCTCACCCCTCAGCTACACCCTCAAGCTCACAAATGCCCCTTTCAGCCACCTCAGCGCCCACACCTCCACCTCTGCCTTCAGTCCCCCCAACTTCTCCCTTCAGCCCCATCGGATCTCTGAGTCCCCCTGTAAACCCCCTTATCCAGTAACTGGCCTTTCAGCCTCCTTAGCCACTTGCCATCTCAGACATTTCTCTCCCAATATAGATAAAGGGAGAAGATGTCACTGAAGGGCAGTAGGGAAGAAGAGAGGGAGGTGGAGGGACTGAAGCAGTTTGTCCATTTGGTCAGAATAGAATAAATAACCCCTGTAGTGCCAGAGTAGTGATTGCAGCTCTCTGGCTTTGCCAGGGTTAATATATCTGGCAGAGGGAATTCAAGCAGAGTCTAGTGTGCATGCTCTGCCAAACCTGGACTAAAACACTTGTTTTTTGCAAAACAAAAAAATATACATGGCACGGAAATGCATGCAGTTTGTGATAACCAACATACCTGGCACATCATGAGTTTAAACGAGCTTAGAAAGCAATCAATGGTCACTTTCTTCGCTCAGCAGAAAAAATGTTGGGGCCTCATGTGATCGCTCTCTGGAGCCACTCACCTTCGCCATATTGAATATGGTGGTGCCCGCCTGTAGTAATCAACGAACGCCCCTAAGCTCAGCAAGTATTGCTGAAATGCTTCAATTTCGAGGAATTCAGTGACATTAAAAAACTTATTGGTGCGGTGTGATCCGAGTTCCCAGAGGATGTGTCTAAACAGATGCTGAAATCAACAATGCAAGGCTATGGAGCCCAGCTTACTAGTCACTATGTGATTAGTGAAATATAAAAAGTATTTAAATAAATAATATAAAAATGTTTAAAAAATTAAACATTTTAAAATATTTAAAATGTAGTAAAATTTAAAAACAATGCTTCAATGATGTCACCATGACATCATAAAGGGAACCATCATGGCGACATCACTGGAGCATTATTTTTAAATGTGTGTTAAAACCAGCATTTGAAATACCCTGGAGTGTCTAGTTTTCAAAAATCTATGGCGTAAATTGAATTGGTCGGCTTTAAAAATGCCAGGACATGGTTGCAGACTGACCAGATGCCAAAATTCCAAATGGAAAAATGTGCATCTCCTAAATGTGGCCTTTTAGCCCCCAAACAACCTTATTAAAAATGGGTGGTATCACTGTATTTAGACGATGTTGCTGAAGACATATTAGGAAGTTTTTTGGCAGTAACATATACCAGGAGCTGTAAATTCATAGCTGAAGTACAATATGTGTAAAAAAGACCCAAACAGTTACTACCACACATTTTGACAAAGGCTGATGGTAGAAAGTGTTACCACACATTTTGACAAAGGCTGATGGTGGAAAGTATTATAATACCAACATTTGAAATACCTCAAGGTGTCTAGTTTTCAAAAATATATGGTGTGATGGGATAAGTTGAATTGGCCAGCTTCAAAATAAGACATGGGTGCCCGGTGAACTATTTTTCTGTATCTTCCTATTGAATGATTTGTATAAAATGTTTTGAGTAACTGTTTTCATATTCTGCACACCAATCCAGAGCACTCATGGGCAAAATCTGTACCATTGGGTGCAACAAGCAAAGGCTCAATGGGCAGCTCAACAGCACTCCCAACTCGGTTCCATTTATTTGAATATCAATGTACACATGCTGGATATACCGTATACTACAAAAGTGCAGTTAATATACAATATGTTATATGAGTGTCCTGCAGGTGAGTTAACACCAGTGATTAATCAGCCTTAAAGCACCAAGGACAATTGTTCATTGCAAGTCTGATCCTGATCGAAACTATACCTAATTATCGTTTCAGATTAATAATTCAAAATTTCAAGGGACCATGTTCGCAAATAATGTCTTACAAATCAAGTGAAGATGAAATAGCAGGCTCTCCAAATTATTATTTATGTCACATTCACGGGGGCCTATATTAAGATAAATAATTGATAAGCTCTTGATAAAGCAAAATAGATAAAACAAAAATTACATTTGTGAAGAACTAAAACTCATGACGAAAACTCCCACTGGTTTGAATTGTAATAACAAATTATTTTGCCTTCGTTCATTGCCACTTTTCAAATTCAGATTGGTTTTGCAAAGTTAAGTATAATTTCCTAAATTATTTTGTTTCGTTTAAGTGAGGCTAGTGGAGACATGTTTTGATATTAATCTGTATTACAGTATTTATATTACCTTTGATCATACATACTATCAAGCAAACTAGTAAAACTTACAACTAAAACGTAATTATTTACAAAACATATTTCCATAAATAATTCACCTTTATTACATTTCCAAATTAATTCACAGACTAATAAAATATACCTGATAAAATATAATTGCATTACTGTACCTCCCCTAAATCCCTTTTCTATTAGATAAGTGCAGTTTCTTTACAGTAGCATTTAATGGCATGATGCAGGTACATTAATTTATTAGTGTAGCTTATCAAATCTTGTCTGCTACGCAAATAAGCCATCAAATAAACAAGTGAGTTAAAGTGCTCTTTATAGAAGTATTTGTTTTGATAAATTACTTTGATAGATTTACAGATTTACTTCAAAGGAAGGCTCAAGCTCTCATATGGACTTTAATGGTTCCTTAAATTTTTTATACTTACCCATTACCTTACATTGAGCTTCAGTGCTATCAAGGCAAGGGTTTTCCAAGGCGATCTAACAAGACCCCCGTGGACATGTTTATGAAGAATGACCACAAAGACAACATTAGCATATGTACATTTGCATTTTTTCTTTAATCCCTTACGTCAAAAGTAGCAGGCAAAGTGGACCTCCTACCATATAGTTTTGGGGTATTTTCTTATTCCAGGTAGTCTAGCATCTAGGATTAATCTCAAAACATGGCCGATGTGTGAAAGGGTGGAGTAAAAATCTCAGAAATCCTGTGTCTCTTATAGATTTTTTTGTGGGAGGACAACTGTAAAAAAAAGTTGAAACCACTTTGTACTCATGATTTGCACCACTTTGATCTGTATGAGGTGTACTTTTCAGAGAATAAGTTGTTTGTTGGGGTTTTTCATGTTTAGAGGTGGTTATCATTCTGAAAATGTGAATTTGAGAGCTTGAAACTGCTTTTCACACTTGTGGTTTGGGGGATGTCACCGTGTGATTATATAATATAACACATATGCTTTATTCAGTTTATATTGGAGAGATACGTCAATAATATATTTTGTGTTATAAAAAGTGTTCTTCAAAACATATTTCAATGTTTGTAATGACACACTGCTTTAATAAGATAACCTTGTGCTTGTGTTATTGCTCTTGATGTGAGCTCTTAGTAAATATATAATCTTATTTATGTATTTTGACTTACCAGCTTGACCATGGAATTTTAAATTGTATATAACAAATGCATAAATTTACATTTTGTGTTATCAATTTTCTATACATGTTTACAAAATATTATTAAATCCATACATATTCCCATAAAAATATACTCTGGTGATGAACGTTTATTTGAACAAACCATGCATTTTGGTAGTTTTATGAGATAAAATAGTATGACAATATTTTTTGGTACATTTTTTTTGACATATTTTCATTGAAAGTCTGCTAGAAATGAAAAAAAAATCTGATAAAATAGTGCATAGTTTTCCATGGGTAAATTGAAAAGTTTTCCCATGATTCTTGGTTAAATCAAAGGATGTGAAAAACTGTTAAGTGTCCCAGACACCCACGGGGAAAGTTGTTCCAGGTCTCTGGCATTCAAAGGGTTAAAGTAGCACTGAAATGTATATTTTGATATTTTCTGTCATTTGTACAAATGTTTCCACATTCTTATTCGTTCAAGAGTCTTTCTCTTCTTGCTGTGACAGTGTTGAGAAAGAGATCTTTCTACTTCAAAGAACCTTTCAAAGGCATTAAAAATTCTAGCAGTTATGCCCTGTCCTGTTACATTTTCAACCTATTGGCAATATCAAGAATAACATTTTGTAGGCAGCTTGCGTTATTAGATTTTTCATGTAAATGCCATAGACTATTGCAATTTATTTATTATTTATACTTTGTTAAAATGCAAGAATTGTTAAAAAAGCTCTGACAGCTATCTCGTCAAGGGTAAAGGGGAATAATCTTACTGTATTATTTTCTTGGAGCACTTTTTGTAGCACTTAAAGTAAACATAATGATTTCCTTTTTAATATTCATGGCCTTAGAATCAATAGGTGATATAGTGTTATATCTATTGATTCTTTTGCAACCTTGCACACTTTTTTGTCATTTAGTCAGTAGGGTACCTTGTAATGTTGCCCTCCAGGCAGACTCTGGACTTAACATGGTGGCAGTTTCCTGTACTGAAAATACATAAATACATAAAGCTGTGTATTGATAAAAATAAGGGTTTTCCTGCAACACGTGGCTTGCATATGGGACTTGGGACACCATTAGTGCAATCAATCTTTACATAAATATGCTCCACAATATGTGTTGTGTGTGATCTGTGTAGTGTTCTGATCTCAAGGAGGCTTTCAGGTTGTGAGGACACACTTTATAAGCGCAAGAGCATCATGGGTAGGCGAGTACTTACATTAAATATTTCAGTGCAATATTTATAGCGTTTTCAAGTAAAGCATTTTTTATTACATACTTAATGCTTTATTGAAGAAATACTGTACAGGATGGTGGGAGTTACATTTTAAAGACACATGCACCAGCACAGATTTAGAAAGTTAGTCCTTAACCTGTTGATGACCAAAGGACGTTCCCTGCCGTCATGTAGTTTGATGTAATGCCGACCACATAAAAACATAGAACGTCCTAAGCAAAAGTCTTTAGCGCGATCAACTTTGTGTGACTTCTGCAGCTCTTGCTGTTGCTGGGTGCCTTGATGCTGAGGCAGTCACAGCAATAGCCAATTTGTGCACTTCCTCCCTTGTGGTCGATGTGATGACCAATCACAGCGAGCACAGGGGTAAACCGGCGATCGCGTTCCCAGCTGCCACAGGAAGCTTCAGGGAAGGGGCTGTTTGTTGTTTGGCCATAACATTCCCCTGCTGGCTGATCGCTCCATGCGACAGTGCAGCTTTATCCCTTTCACCCCATTTTACGGGTATATGCCGGTTTTGTACAGGCTCTGCTGCTGCTGCAACAGCAAAAAAGAGCCCCCTCAAGCCCTCTGATCACTCCTTCAAGAGAGATCAAAGAGGCTCCTCCCCGCAATTGTGTCCCTGCTGCCAGAGGCAGCTTCAGGGACAGGGATAAAGATTTCTTTGGTCTCCACATGAGTGTATATATATATATTTTTTTTTTATTATTTTTTTTATTTTTTCTGACAGTTGGCGCCGACATCTTGTGAGGGGCAGCAATGCCATTCACTGTTGGCGCTTGTGGTTGCTCTTCGGAGTAATCACAAGGCGATTGAGGAAGGGGGGTTGTGTTACTGAATGTCAGCAACACTGATTATGCTTAGGAAGCTCTGTCTTAGCCAGCCAGCCATTTTTTTTAAAGGGGAGGGCTTTCCTTTCATGAGGCTTCTGTGGATGCTGCGGCAATGCAGGTACTTAACAACAGCAGCCCGTACATGTACGGGCTTTGTCGCGAATGCATTGCATTCTGAGCCTGGACATGTACAGGCTTTGTCGTTAAGGGGTTAATTAACAAAAAGCACTTTATATACTATTTTAAGCAATTCTTTAATAGGTAAGCGTCACTGCCACCTTTTAGCACAAGAAAATAACTGCCACAGAGGTAACTTAACAAAGGGTAGAAATAATTAGGAGCAATGGTTATTTCTTGAGAACAGGAAGTTATTTATGTTGTCAGTGGTAAACATTGAACATGAGTTACTAATAGACTTGTGCGTTCAGATTCATATGAAGTGCACATTTTGTGAAATTTGTGCAACGAAAGACAAGAGAAAAAAAAAGATAGAAGAGAGGAGAAAGGAGACCAAAGAAGCTGCAAGACACAGAAGCAGAGAAGGTAGGGAGACATTCTGAGAGCATGAGAGACGTGAGAGCATGAGAGTGAGCAAAAATGACAGTGTGAGAGAGTGAGAGTAAATATGGGTGTCGGACAACAAATTTTGTTCCCAAAATTAACAATAGGCCCAGATTTTCATCCAAAACTAACGGGCAGAAAAATTGAATTGTTTGTCCGAAAAAGAAAGGGTCAAAAACGAAGCAGAAAATTTTAATATATAATATATAAAAAGAAATCTAATTTGACAGCAGATAAGAAAAGAAGGCTATAGAAATTACATTTTGATTCATCCTGCAATGATCATGTGAATAAGTCAACTTTGGAGGTATAACACCCATCTATACTTCCCCTCACTTCCCAAATGGAATGGAAGGGCTAAACGTATCAAAATACCCATGTTGGATATATATATACTGTATATATGCCATCTATGACCACTGGTCATAGTTTCAAATCACCCTTTGAAGTGGCATGGACTCCCTGAGCATGGGAAGATTATAGGTGGACACTATATCCCCCCAGGGTTGATTTTTCACATAAAGCTTAACTGAACATGTGGTGAAACAAGATGGCTATTTGTCAGCTCTAGATGGTCACTATTTGTGATCTTGGGAACCCCAGTTTTGTTTAATTATTTTGCATTTTAAATATGTTTTTGACTGTTTAGTGTGGTAGAGAGGGGAGGTTGGTGACTTGCATGTCATTCCCCTGGAGAAATGTAAAATTTTTCATCATTCATTATAACCATGCTCTTATGGTGTGTCAGCATTTTCTAAAATGCTACACAATAATGAACCTAATAAAAACTAAATCTTGTACCGTGTACTATATTTTCCTACCTTGCTATTATCAAAAAACATCCATTTGCAAGATAATGTTGCTCATCTCTGCTTGCGTGAATTTGTATGCAAATAAGCTCTGCTTTATGCATTGCTACAAAAGCTAAGTAGCATGGAAATAAAACAGTACATTTCATAAAATAAGTCCTTGCTTTGACCTGCTATAAATCTGGCAACACTCATACCACATCTATCAGAAAAATGGAATCTGAAAATTAAAAAGTAAATATTTTATTAGCTCCAAATGATAAGATGCACATTTCATGTGCTCACGGTTTGAAACATGTTTTTCATTTCTAAATGTGCAATGTATCTAGCTAACAGAAATATATAACTTATGAACTCTTATACCCTTACATTGCTAGGCATTATTTTTTTAGCTATATGCATAGATACAGGGCTGGACTGGGAATGAGTACGTCGCCCTGGCACCTTAAGAATACCAGCAGATGGCCACACACTACAGAACCTGCTGTGCTGCTATACCAGCAGTGTCGGCATACCTGGGGACTTCCATGCTCCAGCTCCGTGGAGCTCTCCCCTTTTGGGTAGCCAGATGTTGATGATGTCCGTCTGCAGCCGGGGCTAGCCCCAACCACCTATGGAGGTGGGAAGGGGGAAATGGCAATGAGTAGATAATGGGATGGATTGAAATGCCACTCCTATGACCCGGGGACCTTAGGCCATGTTAGGCCATGAGAGTTCCCAGGTATGCGTCCGTACCAGCCAACCAATCACCTGTGTGCCAGATGGCCATTTCAGGCCTGCATAGATATGCTGTATTTGATCAATAATTTTGCAGTCTAGATAAAGGTACATTCTGTAGTGTCTTTCAATATTCTAGTTAACATGCTGGTGCAGTCATAACATTTCTATATGTATATGACTCATCTCTTTTCTTTTTTTAACCCATTTAGTCCCCGTTGGACATACCTGTACTTCCTAAAAAAGGCATTCAATAAAGCCCTTTAGAACCTATAGGTATGTCCTTACTTTTTGCAGCGGCAGGGACAGCTCAATGCCACTGTATGGGAAATTAGGCTTTTGTTTGACATTGCTGGCTTTCTGCTGACAGATTGTTTGTAATGACTGATGGTAACCTGTCGCATAAGGAGTGCCCAGTCGTGCATTCCCTTCCATTACCCTAGCTCTGTATGTAAAAAGTATAACCCCCTCTCCGTTCACTACGCTCAAACCCATTAAGCCATAAGTATTAAAATTACTACCCTATAGGGTACTATGTGAGGGATAGATGTAACCACCTAGAACATAAAAATATGTAAGTGGGTATGTCTGTAATCAGGGGATGTTGCAGAACATAAATTTGATAATTGTTCAATAGGGACACCTAAAGTGTAGAAGAAATTCTGAGAAAGATTTTTAGCGTTCATAATTATGTTTTTCTATGGATTCATATAAAACCATTGGTTCTGAAAAAAAATGCTGTGTAGTTTGTGTGAGTTCATCAAACACAGAAATAGGGAATCTTAATTAAACTGGTAAAATGTTCTGGGATGTAAGGTGACAAAAAATCCTGGGACTAAAGGGGTTAACTCGTAATTTTTATTGAAGGAACGACTATAGCAAGAAGGTAACAATAGTTTTTAAAGAATACACTGCCGATATCAAAATAAAGCCATAATAAAGCAATCGGGTCTATGCTTTTATATTGAACGTGAGGCCAAACAAAGTTACATAACAATGCAGCGGGCCCTACAAGGCATATCCCCGTTAACACATTGCTCATACATTAAATTGAAGTCAACTATTGGGACCCTGGAAGCAGGGCTCGTAACACCTGCATTGTAATAGTAAGCATTCACCCTCGATTTCACTGCAAATAAAATGTGGCTGAGAAGCAACTTTTGAGGAGTAGAAATTCTGTCCGGGAAGATGTGCAAAAAGGCAGTCTCAGGTGTCGGAAACAAAACCGAGTTTTGTTTTCTGTTTGATCATCGCAAAGAGTTTGTTCCAAAACTGCTCAAAATAAAGGTACAACCACCAAATATGTTACACTGTACCCCATTTTCTGCAAACTCTCCAGCACAAATTCGAGACAGTACTGAGAAGGTACCACTTAAATGACACTTTCCTTGTTAGCGCGATTCGAGCAGTGAGAGCAGGAGGCAAGATTCTTCATGGCTCTCTGCCACTGGCTCTCGGAGAACTGTCTCCCTAGCTCCTTTTCCAAGGCTACCATACAGGGGAATTTGGGTGGCAAAGTTAGCAACAGGATAGCATTACAACATTGGGATAAACACTTAGTAGCTTTGCTTGACTGCAAATTTCTTCTCTCCTGTATGGTGATTGTGTGGAGTGTATTAAGCTGTTCAGTATAGATTGCAGTAGATGCTGTAAGTATTTATAAAAGTCTTTATAAGATAAATGGGCTCAGGGCCGGCGCAAGACATTGTGAAATGTGCCGTAAAAAGTCCCACGGGGTGACAAGAAAGGTGAAGTATAACATTATTATGCCCAGGTTGGAATTAACCCAACTCAATAAAATAATATAATAATAAAATATTTTTTTCAAAGTGGGAGAGCTCACCCACAGGAACAAACGAACTGTGCAGTTTCTTTAATATTAGCCCCTGCTGTCAATATATATATATATAAATATTAGCCCCTGCTATGAATATGTATCAATATTAGATCCTGCTGCCAATATATATTTATAACTATTAGACCTTGCTGCCAATACATTTTATAGTGAAAAAATTGTACCCTATGCAAGCATTTCCTTGGGCCCCGCTTCACACTCCTTAGCATGCAATCACTCCCTCCGTTCCAGCACCACTAAATAGGTATAGATCAAATAAACAACACATAAAACAACACATTCATGTATAGATCAACAAACCTACATAACTACATACATAAATAATGTATGGAAACATTGCATAGGAGGGATAGATCAACACATTAACACACAAAACCCAGCTTTGCATGTACAGATCAATTGAATTCACATGTGAATTCAGCACTGAAGGCATAGAATCAGACAAACAAATCCTGTGTTTGCAGAAACATAGCATTGCAGATCAACTGGAAATCACATGTAAACACAGCACTGATGGTATAGATAAAATAAACACACAAACCCAGCTTTGCAGGTATTGATCAATTGGAATTCGCAGCAAAACTCAGCAATAAAGGTAAAACCCCCTAAATTACAGGCACAGATCACAGGTTGCACACCAAAAAGCCAGCCCTGGTGTCCACACTGCACACATAGAACCTGACAAGCACCCAGATAACACACATAGGACCTGCCATCTTTGTCCCCAAACAGCCCAGCATGAGTGGACTTTGTCACCAAACAGCCTGGCCTGTGCCATCTTTGTCACAGAAACACCCTGCCTGTGCCATTTTCCACAAATCCAGCTATCATACACTTTTACAGTCACTCACTAATTCACACTTTCATTCACATAATCGTTTATTTTCTCACTCACACAAATCATTTACACATATTCATTAATGCATTTTCACAAATTCATTAATTATCTCCCTCATTCAGACAATTCATCCGCACATTAATTCATACTCTTCCTCATTCAGACAATTCATCCACACACTAATTCATACTCCCTCATTCAGACAATTCATACACACACACTAATTAATGTATTCTCTCACTCAATCTCACTCTTTATTCTTTTCAATATATTTCAATATAATCTACCCCTCTCTTCCTTCCTCCCTTGGGGAGCATATTCATAACCCTGCATTTGTATGAGTGCCCGAAGGTGCATTGCAATGGGTTCCAGAACCAGTAAAAATAATATCAGCAAGAGGGGGCATCCTATTGGTTAAAATCAATATAAGCATATAAGATCTTTGCTGATGGGCAGGCTTTAAGCACCATAACCAATCCAATACATTCCCGTGAAAAATGTTATTTCTGCAGCACAGCTCTGAGTGTAAGAGATCAAATGTTTTCTCCGCATCCAGGGCTGATAAAAGACACTGGGATTTCTTCAGTAGGGCATGTTGAATCACATTAATGAACCTCTGAATTAAAACCTGCACATATCTTTAGATCTGAGTTCAGCAAAATAAATGTGGCAGAAATTGGGTATCTAATGTAGATTTCCCAGTTTATGGATCATGGATATGTGAGCTAGAACCATGAGGGATGGAAATTCCTGTTTGGAGCTACATGTGTTGAAGGGCAAATATATAGCACTAGAAGACCCACATTTATTTTTATAATATAAGTTGGAGAACCCATCTGGCCCTGGTTAGGGGTTGACTTCTAATTGCCTTGAGTACCTAATTCGGAGATGTTGTCTTTTAAGGATCTGCTTTGGACTGATGAAAGCTGAGGAAAGTTCATCTGATTTAAAAAAAACATCAATCTCTTTGGAGCTCGGCTGTGTGAGGCGTTATCTGCTTTGATGTTGTATAGTTTTGAGTAATAGTTTGCAAACACCTCTGGGATATATGCAGGATTCAACTGATTCCTCAGTTATGTAAGGTTAAAAAAGTAACACTCTCCTCTGACCCCTGATCACTGTTTTATAGTTAGTAATCGACCATTAATTTTCCAGGACCCACATCTTACATGAGGGCACACACTTAGGTCCGAGGTGATAGGGGCATGGTTGGACCAAATAACTGAGCCTGTAGAGCAGCTTGTTTTTTGAAGGTTTATTTTGTCTAGAAAATCTCCACAAACCACCAAGGAGCCCTGTATGTGGTTCCCCCGCCTTCTCAATAACCTTCCAAAAAACATTGTTGAATTGGCATTTGGATCCCCGGCTCTTTTGAATTGAGCTGTTGAGTGGTAAACTGTAGTAAAGTGGCGGGAGTAAATAGAAGAGATTTTGGGCGTTCCAAAATGGGTTTCCTGAACACACAGAACAGGGTGGAGAAAGGGCTGACTGTGGACACTGGACTCCATTTTCTTAAATGTAAGAGTAGATGTTATTTATATTTTTTTATATTAAACCCCTGCTATACTCATTATGCTGCTGTCTGTCATCATATATGTCTGAAAACCCTCTTCAATTGAGAATGCCGCTACTTGGAGAGAAGTGTTTGGTAAGGAAAGACTCTGTGAACAACGTTCCTCTAAGCAGGGATTGTGTAAAGAAATTTGCAGAAATCTTTTTAGAAGTGGGAAGTACCGTATTTGCTCGATTATAAGACGACCCCGATTATAAGACGACCCCCCAAAATCAAAATATTAATTTAGGAAAAAAACAAAAAGCCTGAATATAAGACGACCCTATAGGAAAAAAAGTTTTACCAGTAAATATTAATTCATGTAAATATATTTTTTAAATTTACTTTTATTTGCCAACCTGCCCCCCCCCAGTTATGCCACTCTGCCCCCAGAAATGCTTTATACCCCCCCTATTTGCCACTCTGCCCCATGATATGCCTTATACCCCTATATGCCACTCTGGCATATAGGGGGTTAAAAGGCATATCATGGGGCTGAGTGACATATAGGGGGTTAAAATGCATTTCTGGAGGAATATATATGCATATCATGGGGCTGAGTGGCATATAGGGGGTTAAAATGCATTTCTGGAGGTCCAGAAATGCATTTTAACCCCCTATATGCCACTCAGCCCCATGATATGCCTTTTAACCCAGCATGTACTGGCTGCCTTGGCTTGATAGGAGTGTGATTGCTGCTAACAGCAATCACACTCCTATCAAGCCAAGGCAGCCAGTACATGCTGGAACCTGGGGATGATAGTAGTGGGATTACAGCCTCCCTATGCCATGCTACAACCCCCACCCCCCTTACACATCCATGCTATCACACACAAACACACATTCACAAACATTTAAATACTCATTCATTCCATTAATCACACATACTTCACACATTAATCACACATACTTACCCAAAAACCCTCCCCCACCCCCTTACCTGAACTGCAGATCTCTCACTCGAAGACTTCTGCAGGGGACCGGCTGTACCAGCAACTTCTCTGGCCCCGCCCCCAGAGGAGGGAGGGGGAGATAGAGTTCTGTGAGGAAGCTACAAGCTTCCTGTCCTCCTGCTTCTAACGGAAGAGACGCTGCTCGCGACCGGTAAGCAGCATGGCCCCAGCCATTTTTTTGGGGTCTGATTAGAAGACGACCCCGATTATAAGACGAGGGGTATTTTTCAGAGCATTTGCTCTGGAAAAAACCTCGTCTTATAATCGAGCAAATACGGTATATTTTATATTCACATAGATGTGCGCCACTTTTGTTATATTGTATTTTATTTCCTTTATGTTGTGAACAGTGGTGAAGACTATTTCTTTTGTGTGCTGCACTCACTAAATATTTATTAGGTGGCTTTATTCACAAACCACATAAAATTTTTAGCTTATCAGCACCCATTGTTATTTATCCACACAGAACTGGGGCCTTTGCTTAAGGAGCCTCGAACAGCATACGGCATTTGTATGGAGAATTAAGACCTTCAGTATTAACCGATAGGAATTTCAGGCCCATAATGACTTCAAAGAGCTTTTGCTTGGTCTTAGCCTAAGAGTGTTTGGAGTTGTGATTATTACTGTGTTTATCATATGGCTCTGTTGGGCCCAGGAGATGGGCATCTCAAGGGTCCTCCAAATCATTATTTTTTTGTTTGTTTTTTTTCCTTCCCAGATTTCATTCTCATTGAAGCTTAATGATTAGAGTTCATCATCCTTAAGCAAATTCATTCACCCCACCTCACCCCAGTTGCAGAGACCCTACCATTTTAGTATCATTTTATTATCTTCTATGTTCTGACCAGCCTACATCACCAAAACAAACAGAAAAGAGAAAAGAACAAAAGAAACTTCCTCAAACCTATAATATGGTCATGGTTATCAAGGAAGAAAAATATATGATCATCAATCAAATGTACTTATTTAAAGTAAGTAGACTCATGGCGGTTTAAAAGAACCAGTTGTGGGATCGCTCAACCATAAGTTCCATATTTCCTCAAATTCCTCCAGTTCCCCATTACTAAATAATGTTTCCTAATCCATGGTAGGTCATAATTAATCTCATTAAACCATTGTATAATAGATGGTGGATTTCGCATGATCCAATTTATAACAATTGTCTTCCCAGCATAAAAATATACTGTAGAGACAAGAGTAGAAGCATACTTATCTAGATGACTTTTTTATCAACCAAACCCAAAATACACCATTTGGGGTCAATACATGACCCTATCATTTTCAAAACCTTAAACCAAAATTCACATATCATATGGATCCAATTGCCTACTTTTACAAAAACAGTGGGGGCAAATATCACACAAATTTAACTTTGCTTTAAACAGCTTACTTGGTGTCATATATGCTCTATGAATTATATAGAGTTGGGTCAATCTATGAGATTCAGAGATGGAAACTTTCTGCGTCAGATTCAACACCAAAGCCCATTCTAGATTTCTAATGTCACTAACATCACTAATCCACTTATTTCTTAAGCGTTCAAGTCTATCTAGCCCTCTCATATTTGGTATCACGGCATATATTTTAGACATAAGCCCCTTGGCCACTGTTGATTTTAACAAACATTCCAAGTGCAATACTATAGGGACAGGCAGCTTAACCTTCCATTGTGACTTAATGGTGTTTTGTAACTGAAAATAACTACATTTTGCCAGGCCTCCTTGCAGGTTCTTTAAGACAAAGAATCTTACCCTCTCTTATAATATTACCCAAATATTGGACATCCCGTGTTTTCCAAAATCTTGCAGCATCAGTACTAAAAAATTCTTTCAGATTTGTATTTCCCCAAATTGGGGTAAAGTAAGATGGTTGATCAATATTGAGAAGCCACCGTCCTTTAGACCAAACTTTAAAAAGATTCTCTCTATATATACATGTGTTGTTTGAAAACTCAAATAATTTATTGAGGTATGAATTACAGTACCCAAATCATGATCTTTCAATAAGATAGTTTTTTCTAAGAGAACAGAGGAAAGTGATTCATCATTTGTCAAACTACCTTTTCCAACTGGTAAAGTCAATAAATAATTGCCAACTCGTCTTCTATTACCTGCCCAAATAAATGCATTAACAATAGATGTTTTTCAAAAAAAAATTCTGGGGAGAACAATCGGAGAGTTTTGAAAAAAAAAATATATTGCAGAAGAATCATCATCTTTATCAAATGAACTCTTCCAGATACATTAATTGGCAAATTGTTCCAAGCAAACTTTTGCACCGTTGTTTCCAATATTGGTTGGACATTTAGTTTAAAATATGATGTCACCTCATTTGATAGTTAGAGGACAAGTCACTAAGCTCTTTTCCCTAGCTCCCTTATCAAGTTGCATTATATTTGATTTAGACCAGTTTATCTTTAAACCCGATAAGAACTCAAATTCTTCCAGCTTTTTGAGACTGTAAAGAATCTATTGCTTCCAAAATCTCTTCCAGAGTCAGGGGTGAATCCAGGGTATTTCTATCAATATAATTAAGATATCTACATGAGATTTGGCCCAGGAACTTTTTTACTACCCTTTTTTATACAACTGGTCAAAGTGTGAGAAAATAAAGCCATATCAATCCTAGACATTGTTCTATATGTTGATGAAAAACACGAGTGCTGTTTCTTTTTGTTGGGGTTTTGCAACCGCCAAATATCAGTTCTTTCAATTCTAGTACTTTTTATCTATTCATAGAACTCACGGTACCAAATCTATCCATCTCAGTGTCACAGCAAATGTTAAAATCCCCAATACATATGATTTCTGCCCTAGATACAACATTACAAAATTTGGGAATTATTTAAAGTAAATGGTAAATTCTTATGAATCTTATGAAATTCTTATGAATCAAACACCCCTCGAGAAAGTGGAGAAAACTGAATGAAACTGGTGGCCCACCCAGTACTTTTTCAAGTCTGGCTTTTCCTGAAACACAAATGTGTCTCTTCCAAAATAAATAAATACATTTGTGGGTCATAAGACAACACGTATTGAAATATCAGAGCTCTCTTTCGACTATCATTTGTCCCCCTTACATTCCAAGAGAAGATTTTTAATTCCTTAGTCATCACAGTATTCAATTGAGCATCCATCAAGCCTTAACACAAGATAGATAAATCTAAAACTGGGCAAATAATCAGAATCATATTATATACGAAACAAAAAAAGAGGAATGGTAAAAGAGGGAAGAGAGGAAGGGAAGAGAGGGAGGGAAGAGTGGAAGAGGGGAGAAGAGAAAAAAAATGATTTGCTTTTACTTAGTTCTAGAATCCAGCCAAATTAATATCTCTTCTGGAGTTTCAAAAACAAAAGTGGTGCCGGCATCAATTATGTTAAATCTGGTTGAATATTGTAAGCTCGTTTGAGCTGGGCCTTCCTCACCTGTTGTCTCTAAGTCAAATTGTTATGTTACATACTACTTGTTATGTCCTGTCCACCCATTGTACAGCGCTATGGAATTTGATGGTGCTATATAAAACAATAAATAATAATAATATAGCATTGAGTATTTATAATTCATAGATCTCAGCCTTTTTTTTCTGGGTCAACAACGAAAAATGCACACCTCTCAAAAAGGGCCCAAACAACCTAACAAACACATGCACGTGGGGTATCACTGCGCTTAGGAGATGTTGCTAAACAAAAATTGGTGTGTTTGGCAGTGACATATACCAGGTGCGGTAAATTTATACCTGAAGTAAAACGTGTGTGAAAAAAATACAAAAAAAAAGAGCCTTTGTCCCAAAATTTACTACGAGTAAGAAACAGTCTTGTCATTAAGGGCTTAAAATACATTACAACATACTTTTTATAAACATAGGAGTTTTCAGCAATAACTTCCTTGCCTACTGTGTATATAAAGTGCATGTATATTGTTAGAACTATCCAACCAACTGATAATATCAGAGGAGATTAACTGTGTGCAAATATGAAAAATATTTATACTGGTGTCCCTTAGTTAATCTTTTATGCATTTTAATCCACTCTAGGTTAAAAGCTAATGGTAATGAGTTTTAAATGCTTCCTTTCAACATTGGGTTGATGTCTAGATGTTACTCAGAGCTGCTGATTTGGTTTTATCAGAAGTTAATTAGAAATTACATTTTCTTGATGTTTTCTAAATGGGGAAGTGTTTTGGCAGTCGTGTTTTTTTTTTAAATTCGTCTGATTGTATCATAAAATAAGTAAAGATAAGAGGAGGTTGTAGCTTTTAAAACAATATCGATATAGTGCCTGAGCGTGTATACTAAATGAAAGATTAGTTAATAACATTTGGAACAGTTAAATATGTATTAAGATTTGTTAAAGTGACATTGAGCAAAACATTGCAAAAATACACAATTACACCACAATCAAAAAAATGGTTACAATCTTCATGTGTTTAATCGTGTTAAACACGTAAACACATACTGACTAGTGAAGCACTGTTAAAAGAAGAGCGTATCTGGACCTGTATAATATATAATTAAATCAACAAGATTTCTTCAAAGTCTGCTCACCAATTAAATTATACATTATACAGGGCCAGCTCAGCCCTTCTTGATCGAGAAACTTGTCGGTTTTGGCCCTATATAACAAATGGTGAAGGTTAGAGAGTTCAAATCACAACTCTTATTGTGAATAAATCTTATTGTTTCTACTCACTCACTTTCACATGCTCTCACACTCTCTCTCAGTGTCTCCCTACCTACTCTTATGTGTCCCCGTCTCCTTCTCCACAGCTCTGATTCTTTTCTTGCCTCTCCTTGTTCTTCTGTCTTCGCTCTTTGTTCGCTTCTCCCCAGTATCAGGTCCATTAACCAGGCCTCTTGGAGGCTCCACGCACTCTCAGGGGGAGGCTGTCCCTGTGGCTCCACCCTTTTCCATGAGGCTAGAAGATTACACATGGATTTTCAGAGAAGCGTTTCTGCCCTTTTGAGGAAGCGCTCCAGGAGGCCTGATTAACGAAGCTGATACCATGGGGGAGCGGGCGAAGAAAGACAGAGAAACAAGAGGCAAGAGAAGAAATGGAGCTGGGAAAAGAAGACAGGGACACAGAAGCAGCCAGCAGAGAATGTAATGAGACATTTCGTTGGGGTTCCTCCTCATTTTCGGACATTCGTACGAATTAATGAAACTTGCCAATTTTATATAAATTAGTATGAATCAGAATATACAAGACTAATTTGGACTACAAAAATAGTATATGACTTTCTAACAATTTGAGACAAAGGGAATGTTCTTCTGTAATTTATGTGCATTTTTAAAAATACACATAATCAGGCAAAATAAAACCTACACATAACCACATTGTAACATACAAACTTAGTATTCATGTTATACACATACACTATATGCACAAAAGTATTGGCACAACTGACCATTACACCAACAGGGACTTTGATGACATCACATACTAAATACATACACATTTACATGAAATTGCCCCCACTCCTTTGCTACAACAGCTTACACTCTTCTGGGAAGGCTTTCCACAAGATTTTGGAGTGATTCTGGGGAAACTTTTACCCAGTAGAGCTTTTGTGAGGTAAGGCACTGATGTCGGACAAGAAGGTCTGGCTCGCAATCTCTGTTCCAGTGCATCCCAAAGATGTTCGATGGGGTAATGTCAGGGCTCTGTTCTTCCACCTGGGATACACCTCTTAATTATTGAAATCAGGGTTTTAGCTAGGTCCACTGAAGGAAAATCTTAAAGACATGCTGTGGAAAAACTCACAAATGCTCACAGAAACACTCCAAAAGCCTCTCAAAAGAGTCAAAACTGTCATAGATGAAAATGGGGGACCAACTTCATATTAAATGTCTATGTATTTAAAGTCCCTGTTAGTGTAATGGTCAGGTGTACCAATACTTTTGTCCATATAGAATATGTAAATTTTGACATAATTGTGTCTTCAGCTGTTTTTAACAGCATTACATTTATTAATTATTTCCGGGTTCTGGGGGAACCAGCAACAAATCTCCATGAGGCCCATATTCCAAACTTGGCACCATTACACTTGTTTTGCAGAATTTATGTAGTTATCGGCTTATTTGATTTGTGTACTTTTCTGATTATTTCCAAATAAATATTAATGCTTTGCAATTTACATTCTCTTGCGAATGTCAATAAAAAGGATGTCATATGTATTCAGACGTTATTCTCCATCAAGGCTAAGATTTACATTTACCTCATAAATGGGCAGTTGGTGTGAATAAAGATTGCAGAAAAGTTAGTGTAGCTAATTCACATAAATAAACTGCACAGTATTAATAATGAAAACAATTATGGATATTCCCACTTTTGTACAAAAGAAAACACTAAACACTTGTAACAATATTCGACTGTGTTTTACTAAGATATTATTCTCTTTGACATACACAACACCCCACACCCTTTCTTTGAGGAATATTAAGACATGAACAGTAAAGTTGAGTACAACTCAAGATTATTCCATTTGGTTTATCATTTATTCTTGCATTTACCGGATTGAGTATGGGCCTAATTTCTCCTTGTTCTGCATCTAGAAACTAAATTTGTCCAACAATACGAATTTCTTTTATTAAGTTACCATACATTTTTCGTTCATAAAATGCATTTAAATTTGGTTGGAGTTTCAAAACATATTCTCTTCTTGTTTGATCCTTACAGTCAGGTATTCACTGTGCAGCATATATAGCCATGTTAAGTGTGTTCTTAACAAAAACAGTAATTTCTCTTACCTCATATGTAGTGCCCTGGTGTTTCATGTGTGATGTTGTGTGTAATTGTATCGTGTCTGCAGGTTTGACAGTTGCATATGATAAACTTGTGCTTAACAAGCACATCTGTTGGAACACATTTCTGAAAGACTCTTGGATAGGAAACATTTGAACAGCTGCCACAATTTATTTATTATTGCATGATGGGATCCATAGTTCAGATGACATTCAAAAGACATTGTCAACATTGTTATCAAAATGGTCATTAACAAAGGCTTGCATTTTTATAACAACAATAATGCACAGAGGGAGAAGAATAGGGCATTTATTGTTGTACGGAAAATCTATGTATAAAACATAAGATAAAATATAGTATAGATTGAAAAATATGTTTTAAATTATATAAAATGTTAATGGAATTGTAGATCCTATAAGTGGAACTAAAATACTTTAATTGAATTTACTAATTTAATTAAACCTATAATTATATCACGTATTTATAATTTATGGAATTCTGTATTTTTTTTTTATTGAGTTTGTATGTAAATATATTGTTTTGTGTGTTTGAGCACAAAAGACTGCAAGAACAGGATTGGTAAGCCAAGTGAGATGTGCATGCACTGTTTTCTCCCCAGGACACAGTTATATTGTTGTTCATAATGTTAGCATCATTAAAGGTTTCATGCTGAACTATTTGCCATATATCACTGACAGCAATGTTTCTGTTCATATATTGAGATCTTTTTGTTTGTAAAAAAACTGGTTAATTTATTTTATTATGTCATTTTATATGAAATATTTGTACTGTTGATGTTCCTTGGGGCAAAAATAAAAGTGAATTTAATCACTCAGAGGGACACTGATGCTTTACCCTATCATATATTATAGTTCATTATGAAAGGTTACAAACCATTAATCAATCTGTAGTAAATACCTTTTAATGAACAAAATCTGTTATTGTAAGCATATATTAAGTACTAAAGTGCAGTGTTACACTCAATCACTCAATACTTTCATTTTACATCTGCATAAATGACAAATTAACTCATTATTAATAATAATATTCTTAAACAAGTATTGATAAAAATTGTTAACCTAATAATCTCAGTGGCATACATGACTGAAATAATGTGATCAGAGAAAACAGCTTAAAACTATTATCGGGATTTTATGTTGTCTGGTTTACTAAACAGATATGCGTATTAAAGGAGCCCTCATGGTGTGTTCAGTTATTTATCTGTAAACTAAATGGCTAAATTATATGATATCGACTATTTTTTTCCTTTTTTCATTTCTGGTATCAATGTGGTTGTAGTGCCTAATTTTGTCCATGTTTATCTGGTGGTACTATATTGGCATAGAGCACCAAATCCAATTCAATGTATTCATAAAGGCCAGATATGGCACTTCAAATTATATCCAGGCACTAGAAAAGTTGGACAAATGTGATCAGGTTTGCTTTGCCATTAACCCCTACCTAAATATTGTTGCTGACGATGTCCATCCCTTTTATGACCACAGTGTACCTGTTCTGATGGCTACTTCCATCAGGATAATGCATCAAGTCACAAGTGTAGCAGACCCCGTCTGAATGATGGCCAAAACTTTACTGTTGATTTTTAAGAAGCTTTATTGTACACTTTCCTTTAACTTCAAAAATTCACCTTAAGAGCTGAACAAAATACAAATAATATGCATTAATGACTTATCCATAAACTATCTTTTGCTTATTATTAATACATAGTGAAAAATATACAGACCTTACGCCTTTTCAGGGGGTTTGCTTAACAAAGTAATCAACCCTATATATGAGGATGGACTCTGATAACTCTTGTTAATATGCTGGTTCTCTTGAATTACTGTTATGACCAGTATTACTCAGCATATCCCAAGACCATTTCCTTCTGAGTAACAGTCCTACCCCAAACACCTTCCCCCTGCAACATGGACAGTGTAAACCTTATCCACATTTAAACTTACAAAAACATCAGAGCATGCATACCATAAATTATAACATAAATGACAGTTAAATCTGTTACAACAAGGCTTGCATCATCTCAAACTGGTTTCTTAAACATGACAATGAGTTCATTGTACTCCAATGGCCTCCACAGTCACCAGATCTCAATCCAATAGAGCACCTTTGGGATGTGGTGGAGCAGGAGTCTAGCATCATGGATGTGCAGCCGACAAATCTGCAGCAACTACGTGATATCTTCAAAATCTTTGAGGAGTGTTTACGGCGCCTTCTAGAGAGTATGCAGTTCTGAAGTCAAAAGGGGGTCCAACCCAGTACTAGCAAGGTGTACCTAATAAAGTGGCCAGTAAGACTATATACACACTGTCTCATCTTTTCCGTACTCCCCCCCCTCACCTTTTACTTTTTAATCCTTCACTTTCCCTTTTCCCCATCATCCTCTCCCTCTCACCTTACCCCTATTTTACAGTATGGTTCCCATGCTTAATTTCTTAGCTCTTTTTATCCGGACACAGAGGTGCTATCTGCTGCTACTATACACACTGGGTGACTCTGTTAGAGGGCTACCTGAGTGTTATAGATGGATACATCCATCCCTTGGATGGTACTCCAAATTATATTTTTACTACTTATGGCTTAAAGGATTAGAAAGTAGCAAAGGGATTTCTCTTTTATAAGTTTCTAATTCCAGTGAAAAAGATAAAGGGTTCTGAATGCAGTATGGATAGACATCCCTCTGGGGTTTTTTGCATATTTTGTTCCCCCTGCGGTATGTGTGATAAAGTGAACAGGGGGAGCAATTAGAAATCTCAGCAGGGTCTAAAAGACCCTCCTGGGTCTCTCCTCTCAAGCCCTTCTGGTGGCTGTCAGCACTTACACCTACCAGAAGGGGATGCTGATTGTGCCTTTGGGGATTCATTTTGTAATGAACACATGCAAACACACCGTTCTGTCAGCTGTAAACCAGCAATTCTGGCATCTGCTAACAGTGGGGAGTCCAGACCTTTGTAGATGCCTCTGCCACTGCAAAAGGTACATCCTATGGGGAGTAAAGAGGTTAAAATAACCTGTCAGTTTGCATTGTTAAGAGCCTCAACATCAAGATGATAAGCTCTCAAGATCGACAATTTTCGCTAAATAGAACCTGTCAATATATCTTGTCCTAGTAAATGCCGGTATTTCTTCATAGTTGTTTACATCGGTTCAAGGCGATCACTGCATAACAAGGTGCTTTTTCATAGGATTGTTTCTTTGTTTAAATGAATTGTTACTTTATTAATGCTGATTTGCGTTGATGCTATTCTCAATAAAATGGTACACCTTTATGGTTATGCACAGTATTCACCAACTGAATCTAGATTCCAGCAGAATAAAAATGGCCCGCTTGTAGTAAATACAAAAACATAGTGACATACATAGTGAGGTAAAAATGTTTTGATTAGCACAGTATCTAATACAAAAATTACATTTTATGATCCTGGATCCATGCTATATAGTTAGGCATTATATTATAATTTCCCAAAATCTGTTCTCATCACATAAATCAATCGTTACAGAGGCCACATTTTCTCAAGAGACTAATTATGCTACATATTCAGTTATCTGACATTTTGTTTTCCCATACTGAAATTTAAAGCTACAGTTGAAAACAAGGCAATGCCCCTTAACAACAAGCCGTCATTTTCTTTTTTTCTTTCAGAAACTAGAAAAACTGGGTGGTATGTGAGATAACGTTTGTTTGTACTTTAGTGATCGAGCCTTAAGTCCTAAATGAAATGAGTTTGATTGTATCAGCTTGGTCTCCAGTGCACACTACATTTTTGAGCTGGAAGATTAATACCATAGTTAGACATGATTGATAGCCTGTGTTTAGGAGAGACTTGAAACTATACTAACATGCAGACCGAATTGAACCACATCACTAAAGAACATGATCCCTGCAGATCAGGGTTATATTGCTTGATAAACTCATACTATAGCTTTTCTCCTACTTACTTGATTCTTGCTGAGACAAGAAAGCTTTGCAAGATTGTACATTAGTTCAATTGTGATTTGAGGCTTTAGAGTCACAATGCATATGTCTTTTTAATCTCTTATTGGAGTTCAGAAAAGGGCTAATAAAATGATAAATTATCTGATAAAAATTTCAAGAAAGACTATGGAATCTCAATATTTGTTGGGGGAGAGAAGACAAAGCAGATGGGAAACATTTGAAAACATAAATGGATTTAACAAATGCAGGTGAAAAGTATATTTAAAAAAGAGAAGTGTTAGAGCAAGAGGTCATAGTCGGAAATACAGGCAGAGGCTTAGATAAAGTGTAATTACGGTTTACCTAACGGAGACGGTAGTAGACAAATGGATCAGTCTAGCAGCATAAGCGGTAGAAGTTAATTTGGTGAGTTTAAACATGCATAGGATAGGCTACTATAGCTACTCTAATTGTACCAAAAACGTGGACAAATCGGTTTGAGACTGGGTCCATTAAGGGTCCTTATCTGCCATAAAAATCTATGTTTCTATGAATGCACATTAGTTGAACTGTCATTTAGGACTTCCAATTCAAGTTTTTAAAAATATATAAAAATGTGGGAGAGAATAGTAAACAAAAGGCAAAATTCTCACAGTTTCATCTATAAAAACTACTGCAAATGGAAAAAGAACTCCAAAAATGTATTTAGGTATTCATCGTGTTTTTGGAAACACCTCATATGCCTGGTATTTACATTTATTTTGCCACTTATAGGGTTAAATATGAACGACACGCTTCACTGTTTCTAAACAAGATTTTATTTTTAAAATGTAGTATGCTGGGAGTTAGGCCTCAGTAGCAGCCAGAAAAAGAAAAACTGCTGAACAAAAGTATAGAATTTTTTAAAGTTGACAAAGTGCTAAAGTATTTCAGTACATTTCTTTCCCTGAGTATGTGAAACTACTGAAACAGCTTGTTATTTGTATTCAGAAACACATCCCGAGTACAGGAGTACCCCATATAGATGGGCAGGGCATGTCTTTTTGAAACAGCAGGTTCAAAATTGGAACATGCGCATTACAATTTTCAAACATGGAATTTTGACAGATCAGTTTGCTGGGCCTAGGTCTAATTTGAGACACAGTAGAGGTCCCATATTTCCATTTAACCCCGTACAACTATATATTTTCTAAAACTAGATAGATCAGGGAATCTTGTTAGGGGCATATCGAGCTATTCCATGCAGCTGATTCCACACCAGCTAGTCTAACAAAAAAAGAAAACATTTTAGAGAACAATATATGTCTTGATGCTCATTTCAGTTTTCAAACTTGGAATTTTGACAGAACACTTTACTGGGCCCATGCCTCATTTCAGACACAGTAAAGGTCTCAAATATCAATTTAACCCCATAAAACCTATATTCACTGAAAGCACAAAGCCCAAGGACCACAAAGTCGCCCCTTTACCTTTCAGTTTAGTTAAAATAGGGGTTAGCTGATACCGTGTTTCCCCGAAAGTAAGACAGTGTCTTACTTTCTTTTTATCCCTAAAAGCCCCACTATGTCTTACTTTCGGGGTATGTCTTATATTGGGAAAAAATTGAGAGTGATGGGAGTTATGATGTACTTTTAGAGCATAATTAGATCATGAAAAAGACATTGGAAATGGTACAGCATAACACCCATCACTCTCACACACTTACCAATCAACACACCTACCAATCCACACGTATACCAATCCACACACATATACACCAATCCACACACATATACACCAATCCACACGTATACACAAATCCACACACATATACACTAATCCACACACATATACCAATCCACACACATATACACCAATCCACACACATATACACCAATCCACACACATATACACCAATCCACACACACATATACACCAATCCACACACACATATACACCAATCCACACACACATATACACCAATCCACACACACATATACACCAATCCACACACACATATACACCAATCCACACACATATACACCAATCCACTCTCACTTAATGCTTTCCTACCTTTCCTTTCTTCT
Organism: Spea bombifrons; assembly: GCF_027358695.1. Classification (NCBI taxonomy): domain Eukaryota; kingdom Metazoa; phylum Chordata; class Amphibia; order Anura; family Pelobatidae; genus Spea; species Spea bombifrons. Next base: position 48,971,693 of record NC_071089.1, on the reverse strand, counting down.
TTCAGCTTCTTTTCCTCCTCTTCGCTCCTCTTCTTCAGTTCTTGTCTCCTTCCGGGTCAGAGGGCACGGACAGCGGTGGGCGCGGCTTCAGTGTTGTGCGCCGGGATCTGACAAGAAACCCCGGCGCACAACAGCTGTTGCCGCGCAGATCACAAGGGAGCGGTATCGGAGGTCATTAACAGACCTCCGGCTCCCTTGAGTGATTTTAAGCCGGGTTGAACCCGGCTTAAAATCACTCAAGGGAGCCGGAGGTCTGTTAAAGACCTCCGATACCGCTCCCTTGCGAGCCTGCTCCTCCAGCGGCGGACATTACTGTCCGTCTCTGGAGGGGTGCCGGGTGCCGCAGGTTGGCACCCCCTGGAGTGTGGCGCCCTGTGCGGTCGCACACCCCAAAGGTCGGCCCTGCTCTAAGGGGCCGGCCTTAGGGGTCTGCGGCCGCACAGGGTTTAAATAAAAACATCGGGGTTTTTTTTCAACTTTATTTAACATCCTCCATGTTAAATAAAGTTAAAAAAACTTTATTTAACATCCTCCATGTTAAATAAAGTTTTTTTTAACTTTATTTAACATGGAGGATGTTAAATAAAGTTAAAAAAAAACCCCGATGTTTTAATTTAAATCCTGTGCGGCCGCAGACACGTAAGGCCGGCCTTGGTGGGGACTTCCCGGCCCCTTAGAGTGGCGGACCCGGCAAATCCCCCGTGTTTCCCCGAAAGTAAGACATATGTCTTACTTTCGGGGTACGGCTTATATTAGCTGACCCCTCTGAAACTCCCGATACGTCTTACAATCGGGGGTGTCTTACTATCGGGGAAACACGGTAGCATAAGGGGTAACACTAGAATCTTGTTGGTGGATAGTAATAAGTACGGTTAGATGTTAGGTTACAGTACTGTATAGTTCTAGATCAATGATCATAATCATACAATAGTTATGTATGAGATTTTTATTAAGAATTTTAGTTTTTTTATTATTACCTTAGATGACCCATCTCTCTTTCTAGGGTAGGGTCATCCAGTGATCATCATCAGCCCACTTTTGATTAGTTCTGCAGGAGATCCTGAACTCACAGCTATTGTCCTGAACGCACCCTTGATTTCCAGGTCAGTGCTATTCTTTTTCTTTTTCAACTCTTTCAATGCTGATGCTCCATAGGAGCACTGTATTGGCTGATATTTAGTCCCCACAAGCTTGTGGAGACAAATATACACAATGGAATTAAAGGGGTTAATGCTGGACGATCACTCTTAATAGAGCAATCGGGCAGCAGGGGACGGTTGACTCGCACTGAGCAACTTGGCATGGGAGGAATGGGGATTTGAGTCCCCCTGAGAAAGGGCAGGGCAAGGTACACCTCGGATCAACTTGGCTTGGGGAGGCTTCGGCACCAGGAATTAAATTTTAAAGGTCCGTAAGAGAAACTCTATTGGTTGGCAGCAGGGGGCTCCTCTGGTATCATTGGTTCATGCCAGAGTAGCTCCCTGCCGGCGACCAATAGAATTGCTCTTATGGACTTTTAACTCCTGACGCTGAAGACATTGATCTCCTTCCGAGGTGCACCTTTTCCTGCCCTTATGCCAGGGGGACTAAAATCTCGTTCCTTTGAGGCCAAGTTGTTCAGAGCAGTTGTTTCAGACTCAGAGGCAGTGAGTTGTATGGGGGGAAGCGACCAGACAGATTAGCTAGGAGATATTGACGAACACGAGGAAACAAAGATTCTTCGTGTTGTGCTTCTTCGTCTTTGTGTACTTTTACCCCATATTAGTGTATTCAGTATTCGCTTTGAACAATGAAAACGCAACATTCATGTTTGTTTTTATGTTCTCCCGAATACAAATGCAAACGTCTAGTATTAACCCCCAAAATCCAGTAATCACGGATCATTATACCATGCCTCAGTAACAGCCACTAAATCAACATTCTCAGTTGCCACTACTGTCACAAATTCATGGATTTTATTCCCTAAACTGCGAGCCTTCGTAGACATGACCTTAAGCTTGTTATTTAAAACACATACTGCAAGTGCCTTCTGTCCTTGTTTTCAGGGGCAAAATATGCTTCTAGATCCACCCACCTGGTTCTGCACATTGGACCCTCTTACATTCAGGTGCAATCTATTATGACTATACAGATCATACCCCAAAGCAAAATCAGTCCAGTTCTCTAAAACCCAAAGCCCTCCTTCTTACACCAATACTTCAGCCATACATTTATCTGCCTAATCTTCTGCTGCCTTTCTGTGCGAATGGCACAAGTAGAATCTCTGAGAATACTACTTTGCAGGTCCTTTTTTAATCTTTCTCATACTCTCTCATTGGTGCCAATGTGCACCAAGACAGCTGGATTCTCACCAGCCCATCCCAATAATCTATCCACTCTTTCTGCAACATATGGAACCTGGGCATCCAGGATACAGCAGACCATTCGGTTGCTGCGATCAAAGCCACAGATTACCCTGTCTGTTCTCTTTATAATAGAATCCCCTACCACCGCAACCTGCCTTCCCTTTCTTCTGGATCCCCTGTACACTGGATGAGCTGCTTTCCTGGCTGTTAGGGAGAACAGTTTTTTTTCCAGCAATCTGCCTCCCCAACATGCTTACTTAAGTGGGCAATTTTATTGAGATTGAAAATCTCATGACTGGCTTCTCCCTTCTTATACGTTCCCCACTGCATCCACATCTGTCACCCAGCTGTGTGCCTGGCTCCCTTCACACTGATCTCCTCCATCTTTGCTATGGACCCTCATCTAAACTCTTCTCAGTGATCAAGAGACTCAAGATTGTCAATCTCTCTCAATGTTTCAATATGCCTCTGCAGAGCTCCAATCAGAGCACACTGCCACATTTGCCCCAAACAGCATGCCTGTGCCATCTGTTCTCCCAAGCATCCTGTCTAAGCCATCTTTTCCCCCAAGCAGCTTGTCTGTGCCCCAAAGCAGCCTGTCTGTGCCAGCTTTACCCCAAAATAGCCTGCATGTCTTATATGTTCCCCCAAATAGCCTGTCTATGCCCTGTTTGCACCCAAACAACCTGCCTGTACCATTTATGTGCCATTTCTGCCCCAAACAGATTATCTGTGACATGTCTGCCCCCAAACAGCATGCCTGTGCCAATTCTGCCCCCAATTAGCCTGCCCGTGCCACTTATACATTTAATTTACCTATTCACTCACTCATCATACTCCCTGCTGCACCCTCTCCCTTACCTCACCTGCAGCTTTCCCATGCAACCTGACCTCCCTGCGTTGCTCGCACAGCATGCGTTGTTCGCACAGCTTGCGGCAGCTCGTCACAGCAGTAAGTTGTGGGCTCATGCACGCGGACAACTGGTTGCAGGGGTCCCCTAAAAGGGATGCCCCTTTTGACCGCAGTTGTTTCATCACTGGGTCCCACATTAATAACATTAGTTGGCTGTCAGGCCGCATAGATGTCTGTCAAGCCCCAGTGTTGCTCCAGCAGCCCCCAGACTTGGCCGACCCACCCTGAAATCTTCTGGTTGGCCAGTCCACAACTAAGTAAAACAGCACTAGTGGCCAAACCCTTGACCACACTGCAGGTACAACCCCTCCAAGAGTTTCCAGGAAATAATTCAACAAAATGTGACAACTATAGGATTAAACAGTGTGCAAACACTGCTCTTTTAGCGCATATCCTTCAGTAATGGATGATAAATGCAACACTCACCACAACGACGCAATAACAGTAAAGTCATAACATTTGAAAGCTGAATACAATAATTTGGAATTCAAAAGCCCTTGAGTATCTTGAGTATAAACTACGGCTTTTTTATACAGACATGCTGTAATATTGCACCTTGTGCTTGTAAGTACAACATAAATGTCTGTATCAGATGATAGACCAATGTCTACCTGTTTATTACAGCATTACAGTGTGTGTCCGTAATATGCCCGACAAAATCTTGACATGCCTCATAGCTTCTGGCACCCTGTAATGTGGAGTGACAAGACCAAAATAGAGCTTTATGGTCACAACCATAAGCACTATGTTTGGAAAGGGATCAACAAAGCCTATAGCAAAAACAATACCATCCCCACTGTGAAGCATTATCGTGGCTCACTGATGTTTTGGGGGTGTGTGAGTTCTAAAGGCACAAGGAATCTTGTGAAAATTGATCGCAAGATGAATGCAGCATGTTATCGGAAAATACTGGCAGAAAATGTTCTTTCTTCCGCATGAAAGCTGCGCATGGGACTTTTTTGGACTTTCAACCACCAACACTGACCCTTAACACAAGGCCAAGTTGACCATCCAGTGGTTACAGCAGAAAAAGAGGAAGGTTCTGGACTGGCCATCACAGTCTCCTGACCTTAATATCATCGAGCCATTCTGGGGAGATCTCAAACGTGCGGTTCATGCAAGACGACCAAAGACTTTGCATGCCCTGGGGGTATTTTGCCATGAGGAATGGGCAGCTATACCACCTGCAAGAATCTGAGGCCTCAAAGACAACTATTAAAAAAGACTGCACGCTGTCATTGATGCTAAAGGTGGCAACACAAAGAACTAATGGTATGCAGGCAGGGGCCATTTCATTTTTTCTTTGTTGCCATGTTTTGTTTTATGATTGTGCCATTCTGTTATAATTTATAGTTGAATATGAATCCCATAAGAAATAAAAGAAATGCATTTTGCTTGCTTACTCATTGTTTTCTTTAAAAATGGTACATATATTACCAATTCTCCAAGGGTATGCAAACTTTTGATCACAACTGTATATGCCTTTCATCTTCAACAATTCTGAGTTTTCATTGCGCTGTATATAGAATTGGGTGAACAGTAGTTTTAGTACCTTCTAAGTATCAACATAAATAACAACTGAATATGTCTTTGTCCTTCTTCCACTGAGCACACTCCAAGTACAATTCTCAGCCAAGAAAAAATGAGAGAGTAAACCTGTTAGTGATGTGTTCTCACAGTATCTTTGCTATACCAGGCTAGCAAAAGGATTCACAGAGGCTTAAAATAGTTCTGATGCCGCTAGTTGCATCTTCATGGTATCCTGTTCTTCTGTAGCAACTGACAACAGTCAATCTGGTAAACTTTATTACCAAGGTTCTGAACAAAATAAATATAAATATAAGTAAAGTAGGCAACCCACAGTGAGCCTTTTTACAAAATGTAAATGTAATTGTTTTGCATGTATACTTATGTATTTACATAATGTAATACAGTTGTATTACACCATTGTGGCTTTTTATCCTTAAGGTGAGGTTCATAAATATTCTGTTGTATCATATAACCCGTAGAAGATTACTAAACTTGACATAGCCCCACTTTTTTGAGGCCTTGTCCACAAGCTGAAAAATAAAATCTAGAGAGGGAAATAACCTCTGCAATCAAAAGAGGGATGGGCACCTTCTGAACACATTGATCATGCAGACCCAAGGCCAGACGTTGTGCTGCCTATGTCCAAGGATGAAATGCTGTCCCCACCAAAACCACTGCCAACAAAACCACTCCCACGTCCATTAAGTTGTATCATGATTAATAAATTCACACTCACTCGTGCTCTCTCACACTGTCATTGACTCTCTCTCATGTTCTCTCTCACTTATCTCCCTACTATTTCTGCTGACTGTTTTCTTTCTTCACCCTCTTCGCCGTGAACATGACTGCCTGGTCCAGTTCTGAAAATGGCCCCTTTTGCAGAAGTACTCCGGGAGGGCCAGAATAATGCAGATAGAATTGCAAGAAAGGTGCAGAAATGCTTCTGTTTCTTCACAAATATATTCCGAAAAAACATGCTTTGAGGCAGCAAATTGTAAGATACCCATGTAAGACCCGGCTCTGTGCGGAGCATTAGTGTAGTGAAGCACACATGAGAAATGGCAGTGTGTTTGATAGCAGTTAATGCATGTGTACATTGATGTATGTATATCTTCAAGAAGGACACTGATGATTAGAGTAAGAGGGGAGTGGGGAAGGGGGCCGCCCTGGGTACTACTCATCAGGGTGCTACCACAATTGGCCCTGGGTTGTGAAATTGTTTATATAATGCCGAGCCAGTCCAGGTTGGACTAGCCCTTTGTGAGCAATTTTTGACCAGCCCAAAAAGCCAGGAATAGTGCTGGGGAACATAGCGTGAGGCTGCTTGAGTAGTATGTGAGCGCCAAAGAGAGAGCTGCTGTATGAGGTAAGAGGGGTTTGTCTGTGAGCATGAATGTGTAAATGTTTGTCTCCATTGATGTGTATGTATAGGTGTGTGTGAGGGTGAATGTGTATGGGTAAATCTTTGTGTGTGAGCATTTATGTATATATGTAAGTGTGTGACCATGGATGTCTAAGTGTGTGTGAGCAAGGAAGTGTATGTGGGGGCATGGATGTGTATATGTAAGTGTGTGTGAACATATATGTGTAAGTGTTTGTGTGTGAGAATGGATGTGTATATGTAAGTGCGTGTGACTATGGATGTCTAAGTGTGTGAGCAAGGAAGTGTATGTGGGGGCATTGATGTGTATATGTAAGTGTGTGAGACTATATGTGTAAATATTTGTGTGTCGCCAAAAGGTAAAGAAATAAACACCAGAAGGTGAACGTGAAAAATGAAATAATAAATTGGTACTTCCTCACTGTACTGCCGCGGCCCGCAATAACACTCCTCTTAGTGTTCAACAACAAGCAACCCAAACTTAGGCGCGCATGTACATGTGTGGGAAAAAAATAAACAATGATAGTGCAATAATGTATGATGAAAAGTACTATATGTACGTGTAAAATGTGCACTCACAAAATTTACAGAAGGTCAAGGCTCTTCAGAATAAAATTCTTTCTTTATTTCTTCATTATACTAAAAATAGATAAAAAGAGAACGGCCAATAGTGCAATATATTCCTGTAGCTGTTAAAGGAGAATAAAAAATGCACTTACAGGATGGCAGAAATTTTCATGCGCTTCAACTAAAAGTCCGAAGTTTTGCAATGAAGTCCACAGTAGTAAATAGTCCTCGTAGGTAGTCCTCAACGCGTTTCGCCTGTTGGCTTCCTCAGGAGAACAATTTGATAGTGTTCGTGGGTGTAAAGCGTCTATTTATGTGTTTTATGTCCGTGTTCCGTGTTCCGTTGATTCGTCGTCTTTACTTCCGGGTATGACGTCAGCGCGTTGTTTCCGTCGTTGCCTGGTAACCGTGACGCTTCGACAGTCCATCCCTCCTGTGTCTACGGCGTCTCTCTGCGTATCCTAGCAATTGGAACGCTGCGTGTATCAGCCCGTTTGAGATACACGAATCCTCTCTCCATTCAGCTTTCAACATCATCAGCTCTTTGTGGTAATTCTCGAGCGAAACATCTTAGATGTCGCTCGTTTTTCATAGTGTGTAATGTGGGAGAGAGGGGATATATTAGGATCTTATAGTGTGGTATATATATTAACGTTAAATACAAATGGAGGACGGAACCACGGAGATCAGAGAGTAAAAGAGATAGTGTATGGAATTTAGTCCATCGAGAGACTTATAAAATTGGTCCATATAGAGACTTATAAAATGAAATAAATAGGGATAATCATAGGATAAATGTAAAGAGACATATGTGTGATGTTTGGTATATCCAGTAAACCTTAAATGGCCTGATTAGTATAAAATGATTTGTGTGAAAAATATGAATAAAAATAAATAAAAAATATATTAGTGTACAAAATAAAAATGAATAAAAGTAGTAATAAAATCAACAGTGTATGTTTGATGTAGAAGTGTATGTCAAATATAAAAATTAATAATTAATAAAATTAGTAATTAATAAAAATGAGACTAAGTTCATAAAAATATGGCCGGGATTTAAATAGCAATAAGAATATATAAAGAGTTAATTAGATGAATTTAAATTAATTTGACCCTATATCTATCTGTCTACTTTCCTTATAAATTAAGTTACTAGATTAGAATCAATTATGTTAAAATAGGAAATATAATTAATCAATAAAAGCAAGTATATCTAGATCAGTATTTAGACCACCCTTTTTATATGTCTGAAATTTAAAAATCCATTCTGTCTCCTTTTTGGACAGTACTGTGTTTATATCACCTCCTCTCCAGTGTGTTTTTACCAAATCTATTCCTAGAATTTTAAAGTCTGATAATGAGAACATTGTGCATGTGTTACAGTGTCTAGGTACACTGTGTTTAGTGTTTAAATTTCGTATTCCCCCTAGATGTTCCAGTATTCTTACTTTAAATTCTCTTGTCGTGCGTCCGATGTACTGTTGACCGCACTTACATTCCAATAGATATATCACGTTTTTAGTGTTACAATGAATGAAATGTTTTATTGGGTATTCTTTCCCTGTATTATTGCATTTGAACACTGTGATTTTCTTTTGTTGAGTATTGCACGTCCTACACACTTTGCACCTCCCACATTTATGAAAACCCGGAGATCTATCCGCTAGAAAGTTCTGATGTTCTTTCTTTTCATCTTCATTGGGTAGTAAACTGGGTGCCAGAATAGTTTTTAAATTAGCTAGCTTTTTATATATGATTTTTGGTTTATCTGGGAGATGACTCTGTAATATCTCGTCTTCCTTTAAAATAGGCCAGCATTTACTAAGTGCTTTCTTAATTTGAGGAGCTTTATCGTTATATTGGGTTAGGAAGGAAAACTCGTACCCATCTTTATTTTTTTGTTTTTTGTTATGGTTTATAAATTCTTCCCTTCTTTTCTTCTGTATGGTATGAAAGCTATCTGTTAGAAGATCTTTTGGATAATTCCTTTCTTCGAATTTATCCAATAGGAGGTGACTTTGTGTCATGAAATCTTCATCATTGGTACAATTTCTACGCACTCTTGTAATTTGTCCCTTGGGTATATTTCTAAGCCAACTTGGGTGGTGGCGACTCGAGAAATCAATAAAACCATTGCCATCTGTAGGCTTAAAAAAAGTTTTAGTATTGATTTTATTATCTCTAATAAAAAGGGTAAGGTCTAGAAAATCTATTTGTTGTTTATTAATACTTGATGTAAAATTTAAATTATATTCATTGCGGTTAATATATGTTATAAAACTATGTAAAGTTTGAACATCCCCTTGCCATATTATAAGAACGTCATCAATGTGCCTTTTCCAGAGAACCAGATTCGCGCCGAAAGGATTATTTTTCCAGATATAATTTGCTTCCCAATCAGCTACATAGAGATTTGCATAACTCGGCGCGAATCTGGTTCCCATTGCGGTACCGCATGTCTGTAGATAAAAAGTCTCGTTAAAGGAGAAATAATTGTGTGTAAGGATAAAACGTATACAGTCAGTAATAAAATTGCTCTGTAGTTTGTCCATGTTAGTGTCTAAAGAAAGGGCTTTCCTAATGGTCTCTATACCTAACTCATGAGGGATAACCGTATAAAGTGAAGTGACGTCCATTGTTACCCATATATAATCTGTTGACCATGTTATATCCGCCAGAGTTTTTAGTATATCTGTTGTGTCTTTTAGATATGAGGGGCTTATTGTGACGTATTTCTGGAGATAGAAATCAACATATTGTGATACGTTATTGGTTAATGAGTCAATTCCACTTATGATTGGACGTCCAGGAGGATTTGTCATACTTTTATGTATTTTTGGTAAGAAATAAAAGATAGGTATTTTTGGGTATTTTGTGTCAAGGAAATTGAACTCGTTCTTATTTAGTACCTTGTTGTCATATCCTCCTTGTAATAATACTCTCAACTCTTCTTGAAATGTTCTTGTGGGGTTAACTGGAAGTCTTTTATATGTGTTTTCATCATTAAGGATGCGTAGAGCCTCTTGGAGGTAGTACGTTCTATCCATAATGACCGTAGCCCCTCCTTTGTCAGCTGCTTTAATGACTATTTGTTTGTTATTTTTCAAGGACCTAAGGCTTTCCTGTTCCACTTTAGTTAAATTGTGTTGTCTCTTGTTTTTTTGTTCTATTTCATAGAACTCTTTGAGCAACATGTCCGTAAAAACTTCAATGTGGACACTTTTATCCTGCTGGGGGAAAAATTTAGACCTAGGTTTTAAAGATGTGTGTATAAATGGATCTCCCTCATGAGATTTTGTAGTATTAATATTTTCATTTTTTAAGAAAAATCTTTTCACTGTGAGTTTCCTCAAAAATTTTTGTGCATCTATAAATAGATGGAAACTATTAGGTCCTTTATTCGGTGCAAATTTGAGACCTTTGTTTAAAAGGGACAATTCATTCTGACTTAGCTCATGTTTTGATAAGTTGACTATTTCATTCTTTTTATGTTCTTTTTTGGATGTTACTTTGTTACCCCTTCCTCTTGTTCCTCTAGGTATCTTATGGCTTTTCTTTTCTTGACTGGGGAACCCGTATAGGCTGGGAAATTCCTTTCCCTGTCCTGAAATGTTGAATGATGGGAATGTTCTATCTGTGTGTGTCTTGTGTTTCGGGATTGCTCCCTGTCTAAAAAAGACTTCTTGAAGTCATTAGAAGTGTGTGGTTTATTGCTATCTGTATCATGCCATACTGACGTGGTGGATTTAGGTGAGTATTCTCTAAAGTTGTCTCTTGTTGTAGTGGTGGATCTAGGTGAGTATTGTCTAAAGTTGTCTCTTGTTGTGGTGTTGTCTCCTCTTCTTCTATATCTGTCATTAGAGGAGTTCCTAGTGTTCTCCCTATGTCTCTCTAAGGGTCGTCTGGTCTCTATGGACGAGAAATTGCTATATTTATCTACCGGTTTCCGTTTATAGCTATTGTATCTATTTATGTTTTGTCTGTTGTCATATTGACTGTATCCCGATTTATATTGTACATTATGCTCTCTGGGCTTGTATCTTTTATGGATGTCTCCCTGATGGTCTCTTTTATCTCTCTGGAGTTTTTTACTTTTTACCTCTATTATAGAGGATTCTTGTTTTTGTATTCTTTCATTTATATTGTCCTTTCTTCGCTTAATCTCCACTCCCTCAAATTTTTGGTCAATTAATTTTTCTGTTTGTTGGATATTGACTTCTATGTCATTAAGATTATCTCGTTGAAAGTCTATTAGTAATTTCATTAATTCAAACGAACAATGATCTAAGATGTTGTTCCATTTTGTCATAAATGGTACATTCTCTTCCCCAAAAGCTGGGTATTTCTGTATTCTGAGGCCTCTAGGTATCAACTTATGTGAGACATAATGTTCAAGAAATGTGACTTCCCACCATTTTTTTAATTCTTTTTCTGCTAATCTCTCTAATTTTTCAAACAGTTCAGGTGAGAGCTGATTTTCATCATTAGTTTGTGAAAAAATATTATTTAATTTTTGTGTCCTCATGTCTCTTATATTGGAATAGTGACTGCTAGAAAAAGCCATATGTGTTCTAAATCTGGTGTTTAAGAATAGAGGAAAAACAATATATCGCCAAAAGGTAAAGAAATAAACACCAGAAGGTGAACGTGAAAAATGAAATAATAAATTGGTACTTCCTCACTGTACTGCCGCGGCCCGCAATAACACTCCTCTTAGTGTTCAACAACAAGCAACCCAAACTTAGGCGCGCATGTACATGTGTGGGAAAAAAATAAACAATGATAGTGCAATAATGTATGATGAAAAGTACTATATGTACGTGTAAAATGTGCACTCACAAAATTTACAGAAGGTCAAGGCTCTTCAGAATAAAATTCTTTCTTTATTTCTTCATTATACTAAAAATAGATAAAAAGAGAACGGCCAATAGTGCAATATATTCCTGTAGCTGTTAAAGGAGAATAAAAAATGCACTTACAGGATGGCAGAAATTTTCATGCGCTTCAACTAAAAGTCCGAAGTTTTGCAATGAAGTCCACAGTAGTAAATAGTCCTCGTAGGTAGTCCTCAACGCGTTTCGCCTGTTGGCTTCCTCAGGAGAACAATTTGATAGTGTTCGTGGGTGTAAAGCGTCTATTTATGTGTTTTATGTCCGTGTTCCGTGTTCCGTTGATTCGTCGTCTTTACTTCCGGGTATGACGTCAGCGCGTTGTTTCCGTGATGACGTTCTTATAATATGGCAAGGGGATGTTCAAACTTTACATAGTTTTATAACATATATTAACCGCAATGAATATAATTTAAATTTTACATCAAGTATTAATAAACAACAAATAGATTTTCTAGACCTTACCCTTTTTATTAGAGATAATAAAATCAATACTAAAACCTTTTTTTAAGCCTACAGATGGCAATGGTTTTATTGATTTCTCGAGTCGCCACCACCCAAGTTGGCTTAGAAATATACCCAAGGGACAAATTACAAGAGTGCGTAGAAATTGTACCAATGATGAAGATTTCATGACACAAAGTCACCTCCTATTGGATAAATTCGAAGAAAGGAATTATCCAAAAGATCTTCTAACAGATAGCTTTCATACCATACAGAAGAAAAGAAGGGAAGAATTTATAAACCATAACAAAAAACAAAAAAATAAAGATGGGTACGAGTTTTCCTTCCTAACCCAATATAACGATAAAGCTCCTCAAATTAAGAAAGCACTTAGTAAATGCTGGCCTATTTTAAAGGAAGACGAGATATTACAGAGTCATCTCCCAGATAAACCAAAAATCATATATAAAAAGCTAGCTAATTTAAAAACTATTCTGGCACCCAGTTTACTACCCAATGAAGATGAAAAGAAAGAACATCAGAACTTTCTAGCGGATAGATCTCCGGGTTTTCATAAATGTGGGAGGTGCAAAGTGTGTAGGACGTGCAATACTCAACAAAAGAAAATCACAGTGTTCAAATGCAATAATACAGGGAAAGAATACCCAATAAAACATTTCATTCATTGTAACACTAAAAACGTGATATATCTATTGGAATGTAAGTGCGGTCAACAGTACATCGGACGCACGACAAGAGAATTTAAAGTAAGAATACTGGAACATCTAGGGGGAATACGAAATTTAAACACTAAACACAGTGTACCTAGACACTGTAACACATGCACAATGTTCTCATTATCAGACTTTAAAATTCTAGGAATAGATTTGGTAAAAACACACTGGAGAGGAGGTGATATAAACACAGTACTGTCCAAAAAGGAGACAGAATGGATTTTTAAATTTCAGACATATAAAAAGGGTGGTCTAAATACTGATCTAGATATACTTGCTTTTATTGATTAATTATATTTCCTATTTTAACATAATTGATTCTAATCTAGTAACTTAATTTATAAGGAAAGTAGACAGATAGATATAGGGTCAAATTAATTTAAATTCATCTAATTAACTCTTTATATATTCTTATTGCTATTTAAATCCCGGCCATATTTTTATGAACTTAGTCTCATTTTTATTAATTACTAATTTTATTAATTATTAATTTTTATATTTGACATACACTTCTACATCAAACATACACTGTTGATTTTATTACTACGTTTATTCATTTTTATTTTGTACACTAATATATTTTTTATTTATTTTTATTCATATTTTTCACACAAATCATTTTATACTAATCAGGCCATTTAAGGTTTACTGGATATACCAAACATCACACATATGTCTCTTTACATTTATCCTATGATTATCCCTATTTATTTCATTTTATAAGTCTCTATATGGACCAATTTTATAAGTCTCTCGATGGACTAAATTCCATACACTATCTCTTTTACTCTCTGATCTCCGTGGTTCCGTCCTCCATTTGTATTTAACGTTAATATATATACCACACTATAAGATCCTAATATATCCCCTCTCTCCCACATTACACACTATGAAAAACGAGCGACATCTAAGATGTTTCGCTCGAGAATTACCACAAAGAGCTGATGATGTTGAAAGCTGAATGGAGAGAGGATTCGTGTATCTCAAACGGGCTGATACACGCAGCGTTCCAATTGCTAGGATACGCAGAGAGACGCCGTAGACACAGGAGGGATGGACTGTCGAAGCGTCACGGTTACCAGGCAACGACGGAAACAACGCGCTGACGTCATACCCGGAAGTAAAGACGACGAATCAACGGAACACGGAACACGGACATAAAACACATAAATAGACGCTTTACACCCACGAACACTATCAAATTGTTCTCCTGAGGAAGCCAACAGGCGAAACGCGTTGAGGACTACCTACGAGGACTATTTACTACTGTGGACTTCATTGCAAAACTTCGGACTTTTAGTTGAAGCGCATGAAAATTTCTGCCATCCTGTAAGTGCATTTTTTATTCTCCTTTAACAGCTACAGGAATATATTGCACTATTGGCCGTTCTCTTTTTATCTATTTTTAGTATAATGAAGAAATAAAGAAAGAATTTTATTCTGAAGAGCCTTGACCTTCTGTAAATTTTGTGAGTGCACATTTTACACGTACATATAGTACTTTTCATCATACATTATTGCACTATCATTGTTTATTTTTTTCCCACACATGTACATGCGCGCCTAAGTTTGGGTTGAATATTTGTGTGTGCCCAGTTCACATCTTGACAAGGGACCACACTATGATCCATCAATATTTTGTAACTGAAGAATAAAGTGTGATTTATATACAGTAGAAGTGTTGTGAGTGCGAGTTTCCATTTCTGAAATACAAATGCTTGTGTGTGAGCATGTATGTGTGTTTGTGAGCATGGATATATATGTTTAAATGTGTATGAGCATTAATTTGTAAATGTTTTCTGTAAGCATGGATGTATGTGAGCATGGTTGTGTATATGTAAGTGTGAGCATGGGTGTTTAAGAGCGTGTTAGCATGAGGGTGTAAGTGTACTTGTTTGTGTGCATGTGTATATAAGTCTATCCACATGTGAGAGTGAGTGTAAAAATATGCGCTAGTGCATTTGTGAGTTACGCAGGGAGGGGCAATGGGCCAATGAGGGGGTGCCATATATAGTATCCGTCCTAGGTGCCAGATACTTTAGGTACACCCCTACTGATGGCACATTGATGATTTATACTGAGCTTCTGTCTTCCTTTCCCATATATATATGCCAGCATATAGATTTATAAGGTTGTAAATGTGAATGTAATTGCCATGTATTTGACTATTTAGAGTCTGTCTTTCTGTGAATTTAGCAAAGGGTGTCCAAGATTAGTCCTGCTGACCAGCCCATGTCAAATGCTACCTTGCAGTATGTGGGATATATAAAGTTAAAACAGAGAATAAATTGCTCATTTATGCTGTGAGGCAACACTCTTTAGCAACATGTGAAATGTATGTGTATCTTGCAAAAAAAAAATCCCGTGTGGTCACCCTAGTAGGATAAGGGTATGTGGTGGTTGCATAAATTTGGAGTTCCATTGATAATGTGAAGGACATGGTCAAGTTCAAGTTCATATACAAAATGTATTGTCTGTCTACATGTTTCTTCATTCTATTTCTATGTTGAACCTGCAAATGTACATCATGTAGAAAGCAGTAATCAAAATTGTCTATGTTAGTGAAGCTGTTTGCATATGAAAATTTTTTGAAAAGCATCACAAGTTCTTAAAAAATAAATGGTAGGCAAAATAATCGACCAATTGTAGCAATGAGCAGATGTGACCATATGGTAACAAATGGTAGCATGTTAGATCATTTAGATGCCCATCTGGTAAAACAGATTAAATTATCCCAGTCACAATTGAATTCATGAAAAAAAAGGAGTGACCATCCATAACTGGTTCTGTCCCTTGTGTCTATTTGACATTGCATAAAAGAGCAGATCAGCTCACTGAGATTCACTTTATCTAGATGAAGTAGCTAACATAAGCTTTAGACAGTTTTCTGACTCTGAGGTGAATGTGTCACTGTAAGGGATGGAGCAGCCACACTAGTATAAGTATTGTCCGAAAGCAGGAGAGGGACTAGGAAAAGTCAGCTAAAAGAAGAAGGGCGTTAATACGCAAGTTCGTAGGCACCCATAATAAAGTGGATCTTGAGGGATTTCTTTGAAGGACCGAAGGCAGGGGGAAATACACGATAAACTAGAAATCAGCACAGGACAGATGGAGATCATGGGATGAACAGAGAGACTGAGCAGGAGTATATTTGGAGATGAGCAAGAAGATGTAAGTAGGGCTTGAAGAGGTTTGAAAGTGAGTGTCAGAATTTTTATATGAATCCTGAAGTGCACAACAGCCAGTCAAGGGGCTGACAGAGGGCAGGGGTGTTAGTAAAGTGATGAGAGAGGAAGATAAGTCTGGCAGCAGCATTCATTGGATTGCAGAGGGGAGAGACGGGTATGAGGATCAGCTAACACAGGGTTACAATAATCAAGGTGGATGATGATGAGGGCATGAACAAGAGCCTTAGTTTATAATTGTATGTTAACCCGTTGCCTGCTGCCTGCCTTTGTGTCCTCAGATCATACCTGTTAACACTTTGCCGGCTGTCTGCCTTTGCGACCTCGGATCATACCTGTTAACCCTTTGCCTGCTGCCTGCCTTTGTGAGCTTGAATCATACCTGTTAACCCTTTGCCTTCTACCTGCCCTTGTGTCCTTGCATCATACCTGTTAACCTATTGTTTGCTGCCTGCCTCAGTGACATCGGATTGCACCTGTGTGCCTCCTGCCTATGTGATCTCAGACTGTCCCAGTTTATCCCATTGAAACTACCGTATTTGCTTGAATATAAATGCTCTGAAAAATACCCCTCGTCTTATATTCGAGGTTGTCTTATTATTGGACCTCAAATAGAGGTCTGACTATAAGACTAAGATCCAGATCTCTGCAGCGCTGCAGGGAACTGGGGGGGCAGAGTCGCATATAAGGGGTATAAGGCATTTCTGGGAGGCAGAGTGGTTGTTTTCATGTTCGCCCAAATACAAATGCACAAGTCTAATAACAACCATATTTGCAAAGTGCTAAGTGTGAGCCAGTTGACAGTAACATCTGCATGGTGTCTACTTTGCACCAAAATGCTCTTCATAAAAATGGTGTCACTTTTTTCCAGTTATGTCCCATGATGCTGTTAATTCATCACATTGTGTTAATAGGTTAATATGTTTGCTATAGCAGAATATAACTTGTACATTGTAAATGTCAATTGTCAATCAATTTATGTGCGGATTACTCTTTGTTGTCTTTTTAGGTTGAAGTAAAGTGCAGTTGACCGCTATGGATATATTGTGTATACCATCTGTTGGCAGACACAGTGCATTGCTTTAGTTAACCTGAGTGCTTTTCTTGTAATGATAAGCTAAACTGTTTCACTGGTAATTTACATGCAGCAGCTGACATACTATCTCTCAGATAATAAAGAGGTGGATGCTGGATGTGATCTGTCTTGTACCTGTTATAGTGATGTTAAATGTAACAGCTCAATGATCAGAAGTTTGTCAGTCCTTTGATTTATAATGGTGTGAACTAGGATATATGACAAGATAGTTTAATTCAACAACTTCGAATAGATAAGAAGCTTGCCGGAATTATATTACTAGATAGATGCTTCAGGATGTCTTTTGAAGTTGTTCTGTTCTGACAATTAAGAAAGGTTTTTCTTTGATAACTCTATTATATTTAGACACACAGTAGATAGACTTTTATTACTCTTGACTGCAGCAGTTAGAATATTATGCTTGTTTCTTTGCAATGTTATATTAGCACAATTATTTAATTCACTTTGCATTCTTAAGTGCACTTACTTAATTCTTTAATGAACCTTCCTTCTGGTCACAAGTGAAAATTGCTTCAAGTCTCATGCACACACTGAGTTATTTTTCTTTTTTTTTTAATATTCTGTTTTAGCCCAGATTGTGCAGATAGTTTGAAAGTAATCTTTTAACTAAGATATAATTAAACATTTTATAAGAACCAACAATATATTATATTCATTCCCTTATTAAGAGTGCTTATATTAAAACTAAAAACTGTGTTGAAAAAAATACATTTGAGAATGAATGATATATTGCATTTTTTTAGAAATTATATAGTTTCTAAGTTATTATGAAGAAAAGAAAAAATACTGTATTTGCTCTATTATAAGATGACCCCCCCAAATCTGAATATTAATTTAGGGAAAAAAAAGAAAAGGCCTGAATATAAGACGACCCTTAGGAAAAAAGTTTTTTACTAGTAAACATTTATTCATGTAAACTATTTTTTATATTTAATAAAAGCTATGATTGAGAAAATATTTTTTGTTTTTATTTCCTTTTATTTGCCAACCTGACCCCCACAGTTCTGCAAATCTGCCCCCATGCTTGCCACTCTGCCCCCAGAAATGCCTTATACCCCCATATATGCCACTGTGCCCCATGATATGCCTTTTAACCCCCTATATGCCACTCTGCCTCCAGAAATGCCTATACCCTTATATGCCGCTCTGGCATATAGGGGGTTAAAAGGCATATCACGGGACAGAGCGGCATATAAGGTGGTTTAAGGCATTTCTGGAGGCAGAGTGGCATATAGGGGGTTAAAAGGCATATCATGGGGCACTCTGCCTTCAGAAAAGCCTTATGCCCCCCCATATAACACCCCTTCCCCCGACTTACCAGTGCTTCGGACTCCCTGGTATCTGGTGGGGGCAGCGGGTGGAGGCCAGCATTAGTTCCATCGGGGCTTCTATGACTGAGCACCCGAAGATCATGTGATGCCGTTGCTCCATCATAGAACCCCCGGTGGCAGCAGCTGAGGTTACCAGGCAGGAGGATCCAGGTCCCCTGTAGCGCTGCGGGGGATCTGGATCTTAGTGTCATAGTCAGACCTCTATTTGAGGTCTGATTAGAAGACAACCTTGATTATAATACAAGTGGTATTTTTCAGAGCATTTGTTCTGAAAAAAACCTTGTCTTATAATTGAGCAAATACGGTACATATGAAATAACTAAATACTTAAATTTGTTTATGGTGAGACTGCATAGGGCAGTACTGTGACTTTAAGCAGTGAAACATGCTGACAATGTTTCTTGAGGCAGAGACATTATCACATGAGTACATGGCAAGTACTAGATGGATTTATATTGAGCAATAATATGGATATCCTATTGTGCCCTGAGCAATTAAGCTATATGAACAATAAGGAAATATTTCTAACTCAACCCTTGTGTTTGTTTTCTTAGTTCAAAGGAAATTAGTCTTCTTTTTTTAGAAAATCCATTTTCTTTTGATTAATGTTAAGCTTGAACATTTTAGTGGTTTAAAGATGTATATTTAATCGGTAGCACTTTTATCAGTTATACATTTTATCACATGACAAAATAAAAATAAAGGCTTTGACTTATAAGGTGTATGTGCAAATATATATATATATATATAGATAAAGAGGCGGTAGTAGAAGCATTATTAAACTCATCTACAGACACCAGACAAGCCAGAAGGCTTGTTTTTCCAGCAAAAATCTCATGTATTTTGTGTACAATGGGAATAAGAGTTGCCACCTAATTGGTATTTCCACCCTTTGGAGCTGGTGCCAGTATAAGTAAAATACCGGCATTTCAATACCGGGTTTTTGTTTGTGTCGGGAAACAGGCATAATTTGAGAATGCATCTGTGGATGCAGAGCCACACCTAGGTGGGTGCACGGGATGCACCACATCCTGGCTCTCTAAAAAACGGGGGTGCATGGGGTGTCTGCACGAAGACTTCCGCATCCCTGTCTCCTTTCCCGCAGCTTTTCGTCTTGCCTCTTCTTGTTCTTCATCGGCCTCTCTGCAGTATCGGTTCCACTGACCCAGCCTACCGGAGAGTGGATTTCATGGAGTGGCAAACTTGCGGAAAAATTAATGGAGAAGCAGGCTGCACGTCGGAAATCCATGATACTTGCATAGCAATACAAAATACATTATGAGCTGCCAAGTTCATCTGATGTAGAAGGAAGATACAGAAAGCCCAGTAGCCATGAAAATTGGGTGGAGGGTCAATGTGACATATTTTAGGAATAAGATCACCTTCCTATTCCCTGGTAAAAATTTGAAACTGGGAAGAATTTGGCCTGTAGTGATAAGGTGGCCTATCAGATTCAGTGAACTTTTGACCCTGTAATTCTAAGGGCGGTAATTGGTGATAATATAATAGGAAATGTTGGGGGGGGTAGTTTTGGGTTTTGTGTGTGAGAGGAGGAAATTACTATCCTCCTGACCTGTGTTGTTGGTCCATTTAAGTCTGTGTGAAGCCATAGTTTATAACAACCAGGTGATACTGATGGTGTGGTTTGGCTTCTGTGCTTTTGGATGCTGGTAGTGGGGCAGAGTTATGCCCATACCAGCCCCTATGGTTTATATGGTTTATTTAGTTATGTGGTTTACTTAATCCCTTACATACAGCTGTTTTTACTTTTATAACCTACTTGACAGTGGCTGTTTTAACATTTCTGTGGTACTCATATTTAGCTGTAATTTCCTTCTCTCTCATTTACTGTACCCACACAAATGATATATGTTTTTTTTTCTTCAGGACACGCAGAGCTTTCTTTG
Source organism: Spea bombifrons (assembly GCF_027358695.1). Taxonomy (NCBI): domain Eukaryota; kingdom Metazoa; phylum Chordata; class Amphibia; order Anura; family Pelobatidae; genus Spea; species Spea bombifrons. The sequence continues at coordinate 48,951,371 of NC_071089.1, read as the reverse complement.
GAAAACCTGGTAAATAGATTGTTATATTTGTGCTGAGTTTTAAAATACCCAGTGGTTTTATTATTTCTTTTAGTGATAGGGTAATAAGTACAAGTAGCATATTGCTATTTCAAAACTATTTTTTCAAAACTGGTCATTCTGCCCCATGTCCTATTTGGGACACTTGTCAGATCAGTTTCATCATTGTGAAAATTACCTCTTTCATAAGTCCAATTGCATCCCTCCAATTTGTCACTCTTTGGGTGATGGGGGCATTACCTATTTAGGACCTAAATCTCTCCCCTGATGTCCCTCTTTCCTAGGATTGTTGAATGTTTATTGAGTGTTAGTGTCCTACAGTACTGAACATGAAAAAATATGCTAAATTAAGTTTCTAAATAACATTATTTTTCTAAATGATATACTCATCTATATGAGTGCTGCCAAAAGGTTACAAAGTAATATAAACGGTTTCTAATAATATTACCTTTAACAAAGTTCTTTATTTTTGGAAGTTTTAGATGTTGGGAGATATGCACATTTAATTACAACATTTTGCAATTCCATTTTCCTCCAATGGAAAGCAAATTACTTGGCTTGCTCTAAGAAGATTTTACTTTGTTTTTGAAGTAATTTGTGTATATATACAACAATAATTATTCAGACATTTATCAATGCAATGTACTTATGTACATGTGTAAGTTGTATGCTATATTGTTTGTGAGGTACCAAAACCTTTTTGATTGTCATTGCAATTTGTGACTAAATAAAAGCTTTACTCAAGGAGATAAACTTCAACTGTCTATTTATAATAAGAAGCACAAATCCATTTGTCAGTTTTTTTGCATGAGATTATTACACACAGTGAGTATCTTGTTTTACAAAAGGCTGAATGTATTATAAGTATCTGTAATAGAAGAGCTCTTTGTTTGTAGTTTAAATGATGGATTTACAGTAAAGAGCTTTACAAGATACATTCTTGAAAGTGTTTTTTGTGAGTCTTTAGAAAACGATTAAGCAAGTCTTATTTTATAAAAATAAAGCAGTGTTTTCGTAAGAGCATAGATGAAAAACACTTGCTTAATTACCTGCCCGTGCTCACTCCTGCCTAGGATCTTGTCTTTGTTTTTTAATGAACAAGCTGGTTTTTCATTGTACAGAAGTGCACTTTTTGAACACAGACAAGGTGTATGGTCAGAGATTGGTTTGTGCACTGAGGATCAGGGACAAGATGGCAAGTTCATAAACTGGGCTTTTCATCTATACTCTTAAGGAGACAATTCTGAAACCTTACATTTAAGATAAGTAAAATCTTTTAATACCACTTAATAAATTTGACATTTTCTGTAATGTTTGGGGATTGTATTGTTCTAAAGTATCTTTATTGTCTGTTGACATATTTCTGTGTTTATCAATGTTCATGCAACAAATAGGTGCAGTGGGTGGTTATCAGGGAGAAAACTAGGAAAGTGTAATGTAAGAAGATTTTACTGTGTAGATAAGTTGAACAATCTCCCAGCAGAAGCCATAAAGGCTAATATAGTGAGGGAATTTGAAGGTAGTCACATTGACTTTCCTATATTCTTATATTATTACAAGTGTTGGGAGCAGCCCTGACCCTCTGTTGCTGTATAATTGCTCCATGAGAGCGACTGTGCGGTGTTAACCCCCTTAAGGTCGTTATCGTGTCTATTAGTATTGTTATTATTATATTTTTTTTATATAGCGCCATCAATTTCTGTAGTGCTGTACAATGGGTAGACAGGGCATAACAAGTAGTATGTAACATAAAAAATTGACTAAACACAATTGCAGCATTTTAAGGGTTACTATTTGTGTATTCAGTGCCCACAAGCTTGTGGAGTCCAAATCACAGTAGATGTTGTGCTCCTATGGAGCACTAGCATTGAAGTCAATCTTGCAGAGCTTTAACTGAGAGGGGATGATGATGATGATGATCAGATCACTCCTCTAATCATGCATGAGAGACACTTGGTGACCACTCCTCCCATCAGTGGCAGGTGCCCTAGAGGGAAAGAGAGAGAGAGGGGTCATCCAATTTAAAATAAATAAATAAATAAAACCACATACATTATTAACAAAACAAATATTTAGTTAATTACTACCTTATCCTTTATCAGTGACACTGATAAATGTTAGTGGCCTAAACTTGTCACTTACAAGTGATCTAATAGTGCTAACATTTTTGAAACATGTATTTGATTGTTATCCTAATAAAATGCTATATGATCAATGATTAATGACTCTTTAGGTCACTGATAATTGATCAGTCTCCCCATTCAATAGCCAGTGTCCTAATCTGATCATTATCCCTATCGCCAACACTATAAAATAAATGTAACGTAACACTAACGTCATTATATAACCACACCTAACACTTTTACTATCAAGTTATACCTTATCATATACCCTAACACCTCACCTCACTGCTAGGTATATTCACTAGGCACATTTGAAAAAATTAGCAAGCAAAAGAGAGACACCAAAAACATTTAAAACATTGTGCCAAAATTCAGGGAAACCATGCCATGTATGCAAGAAAAAAGGAAATCCCCTTTGGGTGAGAACGGAGGCATGCACCAATGTTGAAGTAGGGTAACTGACATAGGTGCAAACATACAGTGGTGTTGGCAGGGGGGCAGAGGGGCCATGCGGCCCCATACATCATGCTGTGCCCCCCGAGTGTGCCCCCTCAATTGAAGAGAGAGGGGCGCCAAGCGGTCGCTCATGAATACGTTTTCAGGAACAGCTCTGCGCCCCTCTTTCTCCTCCACAAGGCCTCTGTCTTGGTCACAGTGCCGGCATTTCATGCTGACCGTCGTAATATGACATCATATATCAGCGCTCAGCAGAGAAGCAGCCCACACCACGGCAGAGCTCCCACCGCAGGACTTCTGCAAGGTAACTGAAATAGACATGGACAAGAGGGTAGATAGTGAGAAGGGGAGAGGGGGTAGATAGTGAGAAAGGGAGAAGGAGGAGATAGTGAGAAAATTGGGGACAGGATAGATAGTGAGAAAGAAGGGTATATTGAAATAAATAAAGAGTGAGAATGAGTGAGAGAATGAATTAATGTTGGGGTGTATTGTGTGAATGAGTGAGAGAATGAAATAATCTGTGGATGAATTGTGTGAATGAGTGAGAGTATGAATTAATGTGTGGATGAATTGTGTGAATGGGTGAGAGTATGAATTAATGTGTGGATGAATTGTGTGAATGAGTGAGAGTATGAATTAATGTGTGGATGAACTGTGTATGAATCAATGAATTTGTGAGAATGCATTAATGAATATGTGTAAATGATTTGTGTGAAAGAATGAGAGAATAAATTATTGTGTGAATTAGTGAGTGACTGTATAATTGATTTGTGGAAAGGTAAAAATGGCACAGGCAGGGTCTTTATGGGACAAAGATGGCACAGGACGGGCTGTTTGGGGATAAAGATGTCGTACACTGGGCTGTTTCCATACATTACAAAAACATATATAGGTGACCGCGCCCCTCACACCAAGTGAGTATAAATAATGCAAATGATACCAATTCAATGTAGCTTCAAGGAAATCCGAGCAGTATGTAAAATTCAATCATAAAACAAAGAGAAAAGAAAAAAACATCAGTGTAATTCATCAAAATAGTTGTGTGTATATATCTAACAGGCAAAATGGACCCTTACGTTTGGTGGGGCTTATTCAAGCCCATAAACCGCGTAGGGGGGTGAGCAGGAGGGATTGTTCGTCTCCCGAATAAATTTCAGTCTCCACCGTAGAATTATTCAAAACTTCGTGATCTCGGAAGAAGAGCGAGAAATCGAGGTAACTACTCCCAAATTCTTCAAAGCACAGATCCGGAGGCGAGGGTGAGATAAAGATGAATACTTTAATATATAAAATAAATAAATAATCGGACTAGCGGCAGTTTTCAAAATCACGGCGTCCCGCGTTCATCCACTGCTGCACAGCCGAATGTATATCCGCAAATAAAAGTCACGTCCTCCTTCTCCTCTGTCACAACGTGCAACGTACGACGCGTTTCGTGCTATACTTCCTCAGGTACGTTGGTGGATCCCTTTCTGTGCTCCTTTATAGCCGTCTTTAATACGTTCCTTTTCTGCTACTTCTTGTATAGTTTTTTCTAAACTATACAAGAAGTAGCAGAAAAGGAACGGTTAAATATGATATACACACAGACAAATGCAACTAAAAAACTAATAAATCAGACACCAACCAACATCCCTCTAATCCTTAATTATAATGGAGCAGGGATGGAAATAAAAAGGGTAATTAATCGGCACTGGCATTTACTAAAAACAGACCCATACCTGGAAGAACTTTTGGGACAACATCCAAAAATAGTATTTAGAGGTGCACCAAAACTTAAAAATCAGCTGGTTAGAAGTTATTTAAAAATCTCAAACCAAAAAATACAGGAGGGAGACAATGCCTTTCAGAAATGCGGTCTCTGCCTAGCATGTAGAACCATTAAAGAAAGCAGTAGAAACAAAGTTAAGGTTTTCTCTTCATTTGTAACAAAGAAGCAGTACTGCATCAAACAACAATTAACTTGCCATTCAAAAAATGTGATCTACATGCTAACATGTCCTTGCGGACTACAGTATGTAGGACGCACTACGAGACAATTACACATCCGAATAGAAGAACATATGAGAAACATTAAAAAAGGAGCATTAAACCATAGTGTACCCTTACATTTTTTAACACATCATAATAAAGATGCAAAATGTCTCGAATTTTTAGGGATTGCAAGAATAAATAGCTTTTGGAGAGGGGGCAACCTTCTAGACCAGTTAGGTAAGGCTGAAATGAAATGGATTTATAATTTAAAAACTCTTATACCGAACGGATTGAATAATGACTTTGAACTTTGTCATTTTCTCTAAATTATTATTTTTTAATTATTTATTATGATATATATATCAATACTTTGGTTTTATATATATATATATATATATATATATATATATATATATATATTTTATAATGTATTTTATAAAAATTGTTTTATCTAGTGTATAAATGATTTTGAGGCCTTTTTCTTATCGTTTTTTTATCGGTATATTAGTACTTTCTTTATCGAATTCTTACTATATTTTTATAAATCCATTTCAGGAGACAATGTATTTTTAAGGCAAGAAGTTTAAATAGCCCCCTAACTACATGGCCAATTAATGTGGATGGTGATAATAATTTTATACCACATATGCGAATTACGCGAATATTTATTCATTTATATTCTTATCCTGTATATTTACATATGATCTATTATATAGTTGTTATCTTATAGATTTACTACTTATGATAATGTATATTAACTAATTTATCCCCTTATAGTATTAATGATAAAGACCTATATTTTAAAATACAATTAAGAACTATTTCAAATATAATTAAGGATTGTTTTGAATATATCTAAGGACTATTTTAATATGATTCTATATTGTGATCCTGTTTAATTAATTTATTAAATGCATATACTTTAACTATAATGAAGAACCCAATTATGGACAATTGACAAATCTATGTGGACAATTTACCATTGATCTAATCAATTAAAGACGGCTATAAAGGAGCACAGAAAGGGATCCACCAACGTACCTGAGGAAGTATAGCACGAAACGCGTCGTACGTTGCACGTTGTGACAGAGGAGAAGGAGGACGTGACTTTTATTTGCGGATATACATTCGGCTGTGCAGCAGTGGATGAACGCGGGACGCCGTGATTTTGAAAACTGCCGCTAGTCCGATTATTTATTTATTTTATATATTAAAGTATTCATCTTTATCTCACCCTCGCCTCCGGATCTGTGCTTTGAAGAATTTGGGAGTAGTTACCTCGATTTCTCGCTCTTCTTCCGAGATCACGAAGTTTTGAATAATTCTACGGTGGAGACTGAAATTTATTCGGGAGACGAACAATCCCTCCTGCTCACCCCCCTACGCGGTTTATGGGCTTGAATAAGCCCCACCAAACGTAAGGGTCCATTTTGCCTGTTAGATATATACACACAACTATTTTGATGAATTACACTATGATGTTTTTTTCTTTTCTCTTTGTTTTATGATTGAATTTTACATACTGCTCGGATTTCCTTGAAGCTACATTGAATTGGTATCATTTGCATTATTTATACTCACTTGGTGTGAGGGGCGCGGTCACCTATATATGTTTTTGTAGTTTTTCTTTAACAAAGTGGGGATTTGTTCTGAGGTGTACCAGCAGCACATTCACATTTATTTATTTATTACATTTTTTTGCTTGTATATTTGCATCTTATATTATTTATATAATTCTATTGCGCACTACTCACTTTTTATTCTTGTTTCCATACATTATTTATATATACCTGCAAATATAGGGTTTGTACGTCTTATTCAGCTGTTCAATACCTGCAGTGCCTTTTCCATGTGATGTTTATTTGAACTATACCTTCAGTGCTGAGTTTACATGTGATTTCCAGTTGATCTATACCTGCAATGCTGGGTTTGTGCGTTCTGTTCATCTATACCTGAAATGCTATGTTTCCATACATTATTTATGCATACCTGCAAATACAGGGTTTTTCTGTCTTATTCAGTTGATCTATACATTCATGTGCTGTTTACATGCATTGTTTATTTAATCTATACCTGAACTACAGGGAGTAAGTAAAAGAGATGTGTGGCTTAGTGAATCAGGGGACAAAGGAACTTTGGGGATGATTACGGGGGAAAGGACCTCTCAGTGTCACCGTAGGGTCAGAAAGAGGGAAGACTGCACTGACTCTTACAGTCTTCCCCTAATCTGCAGTCAGTGTGGCAAATATTTTTTTTTTGGTTTGGGAGCGGAGGGAGTGATTGCATGCTGTGGAGCGGGGCCTAAGGAAATGCTTTCCTATGTCCATTTTTTCAATATAAAATATATTGGCAACAGGGTCTAATATTAATATATATTGGCAGCAGGGGCTAATATTAATATATATTGGCAGCAGGGGCTAATATTAGGGGGTCAGAACATACAGAGACCTCTATGACCAGTATATGCACCAGGACCTGATATCCAGCAGGTTTCAGCCAGAACTCAGGGAAGCGCCCGTGTTTACCATCCTCTCCACAGACTATAATAGCGAATCCCTACTGGGCTGAGGTGGGCTGACTGCAAATACTGAGCCGTGTGCAAAGGAGGACTTGATGGAGAACTTTGTGTGGCTTGCTGTGTCTGTTGTATGTAAATTACCCCCTTGTACTGTTTAAATACCCCTGTGTTTCAAAATAAACTGAGTCCTGTTTTTACCTCAACATGAGTGCCGTGTGATGGTTGGGAGTGAGAGAACAGAGGGTTGTAGTCAATGGAGTATATTTGGAGCAAGGTCTTGTTACAAGTGAGGTACTTCAGGGATCTGTATGACTTTTTGCTGTTACAGAGTCTATCCTATCAAGGCTGAATACCCCTGTTTTGTGCTGAGGAATCACCAGTCAGGATCCTCATACGGATAATTCCTGCTACCCAAGGAACAGACAGACCACAATTCATATGGTTAAACCAGAACAACCTTTATTGAGATAGACATCAACTTATATAGTTCCCTTACTTCATTAACACAGATAACAGAGCAAATAGGTACATAACCCAACCCCAAATCCTTTTAACTCTGGGAGTACATAGACAATAGTCCAGGAGATTATTTTATATAATAGAGTTCCCTGCCTGTGTTATCTCCCAGCTACCAGGCTGGTGCCTTCCTTGGATACCCTATGGAAAGGAGTCAGCGGATCAGGGAAGGCTGTGCTGTCCGACTTAGAATTCCAGACCTTACCAGGAATGTCAAGGTGAGGGGCTGGAAGGGTAGGCGGCTAATTTTAGTCCATGGGGTTGCGAAAAACTTAAAAGAAGTCCAAAAGCTTAATGATGCATGGAGCCGGTCAATGGACATGAAAGTGCTCCATGACTTGGATAAGCTGCAGCAGATGGTGCTAATAAGTGCGCCATAATATTTTTCGATAAGAAGTTTATATACCGGTAAAAGTCACCAGGCTGCCCGGTTTGGAGTTCCACGTGAGGGATACCTTTTGGCGGTATCTAGGTCCGGATGGTATTCCCAGGAGCCTGGCCCTGTGACATCCACATAATACTGTGATAATCCGCCAGAATGAATCCAAAGGAATGTAGAAATCCCAGATCCCTGGTCCATGAGCCTCTCTGCAACCCACCCTGACAGGATAAGCCAAATGGCAAGTCTTGATGCAAACTAGAAAAATGGTCTGCTCTCTGGCACCTGATGTTTAATGTGAATATAATGTTTAAATATAATATTTAAAATAAGAATGACTACCAGCACAACATTACATTATCTTAAATTAGAGGGGCAAAGGTTTAAATGTAATATCAGGAAATATTACTTTACTAAGAGTATGGTGGATGCATGGAATAGTCTTCCAGTAGAAGTGGTAGAGGTTAATATAGCAAAGGAGTTTAAATATGAATGGGATATGCATAAAGCTATGCTAAATATAAGATAAGGCCATGGACAAAGGAAAGTATTCAGAAATTGGGCAGAATGGAGGCGTCTAATGGTTCTTATCTGCTGACGTATTCTATGTTTCTGTATTTTTTTAATATTCCAAGGGCTATGAACATGAGTATAACTGTACTTAATAGTCAGTGGAACAAAATTATATTTATCATATCACTTCATCGTTTATTTAAAAGTTCTTGATTATGTAAACCAGTAGCACTGTTTTATAGTGATTTATTGTTTCAGCCTGTCACGTTAATGCAGTTTGATAATTTACCAGCAATTCTTGTTCCGTGATGAGTAATAGAGTTATGCTTCAAATGGATGCCAGACTCTGAATTGCAAGATAACACATTTATTGGGTCGATCTGGTGTTGGTAAGTAATTTGAACTAATGATGTATTCCCCAGTTCCTGAAACACAAAGTTGCAGTTTTGAATACAAATCCTGTACAAAGACACAGTGTAATGGGTTTAATGATTTATTTATATGTATTATTTTTCGAGTAGTATATATAGTTTCAACCAAATAGTCTTGCCTTCAATTTATCAACACAGCAAGTAACACACAACAATGATTCTGATGCCTCTTTTCCAAGGTAGAGGGGGCATCAGATGGTTAAGCAGGTCATCTCTCAGCATTTACTCTCTCTTACAATTTGATTTACATGATCCAATTGCAAATCACTTTTAGGTTTTCAGTAAAGGACAAAAAGAAATGTTAATCAGTGTCTATACTACTTAAAATACCATTTCAAATAAAATAGTTAAGGCCCAACCTGTTTGTCAAATGCTGTAAAATAAAATATATTTCATTCCCTCACTAACGCATTTTACATAAAAGTAATAGGGATTTCATAATGACACCAGAGTATGTTTTTTTGTTGTAAATCCCAGGACACCATGATGGTCTTTATAAATACGAATCCTGACAGTGATATCTAATATCTATCTATCTATCTATCTATCTATCTATCTATCTATCTATCTATATATATATATATATATATATATATATATATATATAGCAGACAAGTGATTTACACTCTGGCTGCAGATCTGCATAATGCATAGTTAAATCAGTGACAGCAATTTGATGGACTCTCCTGATTTAATTATGCATTGTGCATGGCTGACTCAGCACTTTCTGTGGAGGGAAACTAACTTGGGATTGCCCTTTACAAGGCATAGCAACGTGAAATCTTTTCTCTCACCACCATGGAATAATGAAGAAGCGCCATGGTATGAAAGACCAGATACTTTGCACTATATAAGTGAATACTTTGATGTTTCAGCTGAATCCTGGCAAAGAAAGAATTGACAGATGTGTCCATGTCTATGCATGTCTACATCTGCGCATTTGTTATTTTGAAGTTTTTATTTAATTTAGTATTACGGTAGGTCAATAACTATTTTCTTCTTCTCACAGGTTTTTGACCACATTTGTTGTGCTCTTGAGAGAGCGATTTAATAGATGTAGCACAGATTGTTTTAATAGTTTGGTGCAGCAATCTTTAGAAGTCAAAATGCGTCTTGGGAAAAAAACCGAATGTTAGCAAGGCCAAGAGCAAAGCTATTTCTAGTCAGGTTTTGGCAGATGCATTTAAGTGTTACCAAGTCATTCTGTTGTAAAGCTCAATGATCATACATTTTGGAAAAGCAAGATTTTGGCAGTTTTCTTGTCGACAGGGAATCTCATATAAATTTTAACTTTGGTGTGTAGTGTAGTGCAAAGCATGTTGTTGGGTAAATATTACTACCAAAGGATGCCTAAATCATACCATGTTATCTGTTTTTTTTGAAGTTGCCCTCAACCAAGGTCACAAAAAGCTTGAGGGAAATGTATTCTGCTATTAAATGAAAAGCTTGGGGAAAAGGGAAAGTAATTATTTTATTGTGGAAGCACGGACAGATGCAGTGTCATACACTTTGAGGAAAATAATACATGCTGACAATGAGGAAGTATTTTTGTGGCAGTTTTTTGCTATTTTTGTAGCCCATGTGTTCCTAATAAGGTTACCACATTTGGGGGGAAATGGGGACACTTCTGAGTTGTGTCATATCTGAAAGCCTCAGGGCACGTAATGATATCAGCAGAAGAAATACCATACTAATAATTTTTGTTGTTGTTGAAAAATCATTAATATTTATAAAATGACTTTCTCCTATATTCACTGCAATTCATACTAATATATACTATCTGCTAATAAATGTTCAATTCTATTGCCAACAATAACTTTTTGAATGAATTGTCCGCTATCCATTATGTCTCTAAAATCAAAATAATTAACATATTTCCAAAAGAAATCCCAGTTATTTGTGTCTGCTGTTATTTATTTTCCTGTTTGTTAACCTGTCAAAGTTCTGTATTTCCACACGTTTACATACATAGGTTGCAACCATACATCTTTTCCCAAGGAAAAATAAATATTTACAGGGAAGTTCAATTATTTTACTGGATTACTACATTGCTAGACTGTGCAAAAATATCTTAACCCCTTAATGACAAAGCCCGTACATGTACGGGCTCATTGTTTTCAATGGGTTTAGGGACCGCCCATTGTCCTTAAGGGGTTAAAAAGCATTGCTCGTAAGGAGCTCCCAGAGACATAAAATAGCTCTTCACACAAGAAATCTATTATAGATTATGTAAAAGATTGTACAATTGACAAAAGCCTCTATTCTCCTTGTGTATCAGTATGTCTTATCATGTGTTACTGTTATAGTTAATATTGTATGTTGCCAATTTTAATGTTAGTTAATTTTCACTCTCTTCCTGCTGTAATAGGACATTGGAATCTGTTAGCTCTCTATAAATGAAATGTCAAGTAATATATGTTGTTTAGGACAATGAGCTGCTATGGATATTTCAGAGGTACATATGTACTATATCTCATTTTGTTTTGCATACAACATTAATTTTCTTTTAGAACAATTTACCAAGTCTTATTGTCTAACGTATAATAAACGTATTTGCCACATTTGTTTGACATTACAAATATTAAAGCATAATACAAAATTTCCATGTAGTTTTCATATATTTTTTACCGGTTTAAATATACTATATCTATATATATTGCAACCTTTTATTTTGTTACTTGTGTAAATCTAATTAGGAAACAATACAATGTACTGCACATTGCAGTTGTCACAGTCGTCACCGCTTCTTAACCGGCTCCTGACTGCATCCTCACGGTTTGCCTGCCAGACTGCACAGCGAGTCCCTGCCTCTGTCAAGCTCTTAATTAATGGAGGGCACACCTAGGGTATGGTGCATGCATCCATTCAATTAAATGTACAGTTTAATAGGTGCCAGAATGCGCAAACACGTCATCTGTTAGCACTCTAATCTGTATGACACCAAGCTCGATCATCAGTGCTTGGTTATTCCAGTGCCCCAGTGAAAGTACATCACACCACTTAATTCCTGATCCCTTTACTACTGCCTTTGCCCTAGTAAAATAGCCCCCTGTTTTGACTTTGGATTGCCCCTGGTCTACCATTCTTGCTGCCTGTCTCAATTAACCTATGCCATTCTACCATTTATAAGTGATAAGCCGTCTGTCCTGGCATTCGGACTGCCTCACTATTCATGCCCTTTGGTACTATGTATTAGACTGCTGACCTCAGTGCTTCTGCTCCTGCTACCTTGTATAGTCCCAGTACTCTCAGTGGTGACCAAGGGTAGTCTACTCCTGCATTGGTGATCCAGACTGCCGACCATGTGAATTTACAGCAGTTCTTTTGGCAATACATTACATGTCACCTTGTTTACTGATAAGTAGGATGTTCAACAAAGACACTGGTGGTACATGAATTTATGTGCATGGAGATAATTGTGGATTACTCTAGTCTTGGTGTAGATCAAAATTTTATTAAAGACAGGAGGCGAATGTTTGCATTACTTCTTTGCTGCTTGATGTTTTGTACTAAAGAAACAGTTAAAAACAGAACAAAAACAACCAATCAAGAACAGAATAGAGTCCATAAATGACTCCTCGGAACCCCCAACTTCCTCTTCTTTGGTGTGCTGAAACAGGTAGCACCATAAAACATCCCTATATAAGAAACTCAGGAAAGAAACCACGGAAAACACGGATCCTCAAAACAAACTGGAAAACAACCCCAGCGGAATCAAGCTGTAAATGAAGACAGAAAACATTGTGAAAGTAAACTGTATACGTAAAACATCAAATAAGCGTAAAAGACCAAAGCAGTAATAAAATAGCACCGGAACATAACATAATAAACTCTGAGGGGAGCAACAGAGCAAGAAAAACAACAAACCCGGGAGGGAGAGAAAACAGGGTGGGAAATATTCGCCTCTTGTCTTTAATAAAATTTAGATTAGCTCTACACTAAGGCTAGAGTAATATCCCTGATTTTATGGCAAGACAGGAGGCTTCATATTTGCAATTGTAAAGCGTCGCTAAACGCAAAAGAAGCATGCGCGCAAGGATGATAATAAAAGGTACGGAAGGTAGAGTCCCTAGACCAATCCCCGGCTGAAAGCATATTTGACAGGGATCCTCTCAAATCGAACGCAGCGGAAGTAGCTGCACCCCTTACAGAATGTGCATCGAAGGAGCCATCCACCCCGGCCATACGCAGAATCCACTTAATCCACCTAGCCACTGTAGGAGACAACACCAGTTTAAAAGGAGAAACCTAGGAAATCAATAGAGAACCGACGACACTGGCCTCAGAGACGCCGTGGCTGACAAGTAAGCGCGAACACACCAGGCCACACGGACGGTCAGGGAAATAGGAGTAAGATACCGTGGTTCTACGCGAAATGAAAACCGTAACTCCGGGGTGAAAGTGAAGGAGTCTGTAAGGGGATCCACATGTTGTTCCACACACAAGCTATTCCAGGATCCCCACGCCTGGATCGTCTAGTACCCAGTGTCCAGGAATCCCAGATGAGATCTCTAGCCTTAGCTGATAGGCCCGACGGATTCCAGGATCCCCAGAAACCATCCAGGCCACCAACAAGAACTGATCGAGGAGGACCAGCGGGTGAGGATTGCCCTCTGGATCCAGAAGGAGGTCCTGCGATGGAGAGAGTAGCAGAGGGTCAGCCCACGACAGTTCCAGCAACAGAGGAAACCAAGGCTGCGTCTTCCAGTATGGAGTGAGTCTGCTCACCTGGTGGAGAGTCCGAAGGATCATTGAGAAAGGTGGAAAAGCATACGCCTCCGAGGCAGGCCACACCTGGAGAAATGCGTCCACCCCCAGAGACGGGATCCAGAAGCCAACTGAAGAAATCCGGCATCTGTCGTTTCGTTCGGGATGCAAATAGATCGAAGGTCAATGGACCCCAAGCTCGGTCCAGGGCTCTGAATACGAGTGGTAGTAGGCGCCAATCGCTGGCGTCCCTCTAATACCTGGAAAACCGGAAAAGTCCGCCACTAGGTTCTCCTTCCCCAGAATGTACTCCGCTCTGATGGCGAGATGATTGTCCAGGCAATACTGATACAGATCCACGGTGAGATCTGACAGGACTTTTGACCTTGAGCCACCCAGCTGATTGATGTAACGGACGGCAGATACATTGTCCATCCTGAGAACCAGAGAACAGTGGGTGATGTTCTTGGTAAAGCTTCGAATGGCGAAAGACCCGGCAATCAGCTCCAAACAGTTTATGTGAAAACCCCGTTCCTCGTCTGTCCACAGGCCGCCCATGGCTAAATCCCCGCACTCTATTCTGTCCCTGATTGGTTGTTTTTGTTGCTGGATTTTTTGTAGTAAAGAAGTAATGCAAACATGAAGCCTCCTGTCTTGCCATACAATTTGTGATGCAGGTGCACAGTTTCACAGATAGCACTAGTGACTAAAATCCATTGCGTATTAGAAATAAAATTGAATTGCTATTTGATTTCATAATTTCATTTTGCCATATTTAATAACTATGTAATTTCTGCCCAACTAGTAGCTACTCTTGTGGAGTTGTGCTAAAAAATGACAAACTAATAAATAAATAAAGGGGACAATTTACTGTGACTTAGTAATAGTGCTGAACCGGAATGTCATGTCATCCTTTGCTTTAAAATATTAGTATTTTTTTATGTCTGTAAGCTTTTTTTTGAAGCTTTAGTGAATCCTTTCAAGAAACAGCTTATAGTTATTACAGTCTATAGGTCAGGAGTACTGAGTACTATAAAATTAAATGATTGGCCTATTTCAAGTAAATAATTACCAATATTACTGAATATTAGTATTTAATTTGTGTGATTGCTAAAGGCATGAAAAATACCAATTTCTTTAATGTTCTGCAAAAGAAAGGAGTCTTTCTATATACGCAAAATGAGTTCACAATCAAAGCTTTGTATAAAGAAATGTATTTCTCTGGTAATATAACTTTGGTAACACTCTGCAGAGTGAGTAAGTATATACACTGTATGGACGAAAGTATTGGGACACCTCACCATTACACCAACAGGGAATTTTATGACATTACATTCTAAATAAACAGAGATTAATATTTTTATGGTCTCCCTTTAACTATAACAACTTCCACTCTTCTGTGAAGGCTTTCCACAAGATTTTGGAGTGTTTCTGTGAGAATTTTTGCCCATTCATTTGTGAGGTCAGACATGTCCCCTTTAGCATACCAAAACATTTTGAACAACAGCTATGCCTCTAACTTCTGCAAGCCAGGCCATGTAAGAGGAGGTCCTGTATCCCGCCTGGGTACACCCGCCAGATTGTTGCTTCCTTTACGAGACTGGTGATTAACCCTCTCAGCGCTTGAATGGAGCAGTGCTGGCTCTGTAGCTGACCAAAATCTAGCTGATAAAACGTTGATACTGTCCTGACAAGGACAGGAAGTGTTTATAGCAGCCAGCCCCAAGCAATGGACAGCACCAATGTTGAGGTGAAAACAAAGAACACTTTATTGTGAAAACACACAGCCTTATATACAAACTATATCAGATAAGGAGATAATCCCATCACCACAAACAGCCCGGCGCCACAATCAGGCCACCAAGTACAACATTGCCCATGGTTGTTTTCGGGGTGATCCCAAGGAAGTGGTGGCGATCCTGGGGTATCGTTGGATAGCCTGGGGTCTCTAGATGATTAGGTCCAAAAAAGCAACCAGGCAGAGGCTGCATAGCGGTGGCTGCTAAACCCTTGTCAACAAAAGGTGCTAAGAAACCCGGGTTCCCAAGGGGCTCCCTCTCCCAACCACCCCTCGTCTGAGCCCCACCACATGTTTGTGCAAAATAGCGCTCTATTGGAGCCAAGATATTTAGGGTTAAAAAGTCTAGCAGGGACTCCAAGGATCCTAGCCGACAAAGAGTTCCAGAGAATTAGGGCTAAAACCCGGTGGGTCCGGGTGACACAAAGGTGGCATTATACTCCTGGGAACAACTAAAGCAGGTAAACACAACTGAAGATGGGGTTAAAAGTCCTCTGCAGTTCTAATTCCGCGGCAAGCCTTCTTGTCTAACATCAATGCCTGACCCCACAAATGCTCTACCTGATAAATGGGCCAAACATTCCCACAGAAATTTTGTGGAAAGCCTTCCCAGAAGAGTGGAAGCTGTTTTAACGGCAAAGGGGGTACCAGCTACATATTAATAACTATGTACAGTATATAGAATGCAATGTCATAAAGGCCCCTGTTGGTGTAATGGTCAGGTGTCCTAATACTTTTGTCCATATAGTGTATGTATGTTAAGAGTAATTGTGTATGTGTAAGTTTGCATGTGTTGTGTATGTGCATGTGTGTGTGTGTATAAGGAAGTATTAGAGGGACTGTGTTAACATAAATGTGAAAGTGTGCATTAGACTGTGTGTAAGTGGGGGTTAATGTGAGTCTGTGTAAATATGTGGGACAGTGCATATGTTAGTTACCAGGGGGAGAGCAAGGAGCCAGTAGGACTTTACCTGCCCCCAGGCCAGAAGGTGACAGCCCTCCATTGGGCATAAAGTTATTGGAATCCAAGGGTCGATTATGGATTGAATCTTTACATCAGAAAAAAATAGGCATACTAAATTCTATGTTTCAAAAAGTGCTAAATAAAACTGGAAGAGAGATAGAGACATATATGGATAAACCTATATGAAATATGTGGGACCACATGCCTAGAAATACAATTTCAGAAAGAGCTTCTGAATTAAACTGTATATACTGTAATTTCTGTTCTGTTTCATAACATAAAAATTGCTTTACAGAAAATTTGAAAAATATGTGCCTCATCACTTGAGCAACTGCAATAGGTCAAAGTGGTCCTTATGTAGGGCTTCATTGATTTAAAGGTCATGAATTGATTTGTTCACCTTGAAACATAAGCATGTTTTCCAAATAAGATGATCAATCTATGCTGTGTCCCATCTTGGGTAGCAGTCATTTGTCATTTGCAGATATGATTCCTAATCTGTCATGACTGAACCGAAATAACATGTAGAAGCAGGAAGCATGATGTGCATTTGTTTTTAGACTTAGAATGTATTATATAGAATAAAATTGCTTATTATGTTTACGCCTTTAAAGCATTGCTTCCATTAAGAGTGGAGAATGTATTTGAAAGTATATCTCACAGATATTTTACAGAGTTAGTTTACTTATTTAATGGCACAATTCTATTTTAAAGAGTAGCCATCCTGAACAATATTTAATTTGAAGCAGAAGGGGCCAACACTTTCTAGGTAAATAAAATTGTGTAATGGCATAGCCTTATCGTTTGATAGAAGGCAACATTGTACTCTTGCCTTTGTAATTGCCATTATTTTTGTTTTGTTTTTTTACAAATATGAGGCAGACCAAAAGATATCGGTAATCTCAATTACTACTCGATTAAAACAAAATTATATTATATGAGAAAAGGTTATGGTTATTGTATCTGGGTTCGCACACATTTTGTCATTTATCATTGTTTTATCATTATGTTTTCTGACACATTATTATTATTATTTACTTCCACTGATTAATGTTACAGGATAGTCAGGAATCATGAGATTCATGTTAGCATGAGTGTCTTTGCTTGTATGTGAGTGTATGTTAGTATGAGTGTCTGTGCATGTGTGTTAGTCTGAGCCCCTCTCCCATGATCAGGATTCAGATACGGCATTGGCCGCGACTTGCATTTAATGGCCACCCAGAAACCTTTCCATTTCTCACGTAACTCTGACGTCATGATGTCATCCTGACACTGCGAGATACAGCCCATATGTGGTAGGATGAAAAGAAGACAAAGTTAGTGGCTTCCAATAAGAACTGCTCTAGGGTAGGAATAAGGGGCTGTGGAGGGGTGACTTGAGGGTTGTGGAAGTGTAAAAAAAATGTGGTGGCTGTGGAGAGGGGCATTTATTTGAAGACCATGCAGGAGGCCAAAGTGAGTGTATGTGGGGTAAGTATAGTTACTGTATAAAGATATTGATATGGGAGTGTGTGTGTGTGCATGGGAACCAGCACCTATTTCTTTTTTACAACAAAAAGCACTGATCCTTACCAGTTACCCTTTTGTACTGTAAGGACTTACCTGATGAATTTTGGCACCGTCCAGCGACAGATCCCTTCTTCTGTAATGGTGCATGCGATCAGGCCACATCCGGGGCTAACTTGCGGTAGCTTCTCACGTGCGCATGCACCTAATCATGTCAGCAATAGGCTCATTTTCTGGTACTACCCCTTTCGGATATGAAATTAATCTGGAAGTAAGGTGTTTAAGCCTTCAGTTTACTGTTTGACCCTGCTCTTGATTGATGTATCTTCAGTATCACTTTTTGTATCCTGTATAACCCATGTTTGGTACTCCTGACCTGGTTTGTTCTGATTTCACTTTTGGATTCATATTTTAGTCTTGTATCTCCTGATATTTTGCCTCTGACCTGGTTCGTTTGTGCTTTTGCCTTCGGATTTGGTTCTGTCCCTGGTTCTTGACCTGGTTTCGGTGTTTGTTCCTGCCCCTGGCTTTTTGACTCCCTGCCTCGTTTGCACTTATATAGGGTATCCTGTGGTTTTACCTCCGACCCTGGATCCTTATACTTCATTAACGTGACGTGTACCTAGTTCTGGTTCCTTCTGATTATGACCTTGGACAGTCTGACTTGGCTTACATTTCTGTTGTGTGTTCTCCAACGGACATAGTTACAGCTATTCTGCCTAGTAGTCTTACAACCTGCCAAGCTCCTTCTACGGGTAACAGTCATTCTTGTTTCCTAGTTATGATGACAGATGATGCCAAGTCAGAGACTCTGAGATCTACCTGCCCCACACAGGGGTTCTAAACGAACACCTGTCCCTGTGCTGACCCAGTATTTGCAGTTTTGACAAGGATATGTCAAGAATAAAACAAAAAAAAAGTATTTTTCAGTATAGATAGTAGGCTGGATAGTTCCCTGGCCTACAGGGAAACCTGGAAGATTTCCTGGTAGGACGACGCTCTAGGGACTATTGGAGTAGCACTGGGGCCGCACTGACCTCTATGTAGCTTAATTAATGTGACATAACAACCATACCGGCCCGCAGCTTACCGCTGTGGCGCTGACATGCTGTGCAAGCAACCTCTCTTTTACTGCCTAGGAGAGCAGGACTGAAGCAACAAACATGGCACAGACAAGCTGTTTGAGGGGTCAAAGGTTGCACTCTGGGACACGTTAGGTTCCTGGGATTTTATTATTAATAATAATGTGGTATTCTGTAGTCATTATGGAACATTTTAATATAATTTTCAAAAGAATTATGTATAGCTATTTGGATAGCAAATAGCGTAATAGGTTCAAATAGGTATTATAACGAGTGTGCCCTGTGGGCTGTGTCCAAATATTTCCTGGGTTGCTTTTCATTCCCAGTCCGGCCCTATGTTAGATACACATAGCAAAGACATAAAATACACAAGGTATCTTCAAAAAACTCATCATAATGTGATGATATGAGGTTTTAAAAATGTTATAGATTTGACACTTCTGGAATCTTGAAGGCCAGTATGTTGGATATTCAGGTTATCACTTTAGATTGCTCAAGTAGATTATTTTATACTTTTTATTTACAGTGTGCGTATTGTGCAGCATATGTGTCTGATGCAAATGTGCTTGCAGAGCACAGTAGGAGCCAACATGATCTGCACTGATGAGATCTAATACAGTGACATGAATAAAAATTGCTTCAGTGATCGTTTAATCACTGTAATAATCGTTATAATATTTTATTTTTGTGTCTAGCTGGCTGACAGCCAAAATGGCTAATATGCTCCACATGTTGAAACAAAGGACATCCATAAGTTCGGATGTTACAGAAAAATCCGTACGTTGAAAATAAATAAAAGTAAATATAGTTAAGATCAATGTGTTAAATCTTTCAAAGCTGTTGGTGTTCCATTGAGAACAATCATAAATTGTAACTAGTAATATAAGCAGTTTAAGCAATGATGATGCTGGGAACTAAAAACAGATGTTTATTACAATATCAGATTTTAACTTCAAAATAGCCTGTTATACCGTGTTATGTCATAAGTGTATGCAGTTATGTTATGCTTTGTCATGATAATATTGCTATGCTTTGCGCTGACATTGAGACATGTTTTCACCTTGTGCGGCTTCCTTATGTGCATAAATCCCTGACTGCGGCCAAAGCATAATAAAATATAGACTTAATTGATTGCAAACACATATGTAGCTGAGTGCCAAATTCAAATCGTATAATTTCCACTATATATTGCTGACTTATAACAAGTCTCAACAATATTGTTTAGCAGAAGTAATGAAAACAGATTCACATCAACAGTCATCATTTTCAGTACATGTATTTATGTAAATATCTGTACAAAGGAAAACAAACAAAAGTGTTTGATGCATATTGGAGCATCTGTGTGAATCAACATTAAAAAACAGTTATAAATAATTTCACAGTATATTCTACAAAACCAGAATGCATAAAACAAACTAGTTTAACATTTATATGAACATTTTGATTTTTTTTTATACTAGCATATCTCACTATTAAAATGCAAACGAGAAAATGTTCCTTATTTGTCTTACCTCTCCGAGAGCAATGCTGTTGAAATAATCTAATTTTAAGGAACGTGAATGCTGATGAGAAATGAAGAGGCAGTTTCACTGAATTTGGTAAGAAAAATGGATATAGCCGTATAAGCCCAAGAGTCTTTAGTTCACATTCATACCTTTTATTTGGCAAACATAGACAAAGATTTAAAGTTATGTGGTTATGTGATTTAAGATCCCAAGCTTTTGGGACCTTGGTGCACTATTCCTTCATCCAGTAAAAAATATCATCTTCATCTAAAGGCTGTATTTGCTTAATTAGAGCAACTCAATTATGAGTAATTAGTAGACTTGGGCGCTGGCCAAGTCTTCATGTTCGTCTTCGTGTGGGGAAAAATCTTCGTGTTCCACGAATATTCGCACTACCTAGCAGCTTTGGCGTCTGGATTTTAGATGTCCATACGAGCAACTCTATTGGTCGCCGGCAGGGGCTGCCTCTACCATCAACCTGGTCTCCCCGCTCCAAGAGTTAAAGGTCCGTACGAACAATCAATAGAGTCGCTTGTACGGACCTTTAACTCTTGGAGCGGGGAGACCATGGTCTCCCCAGGCCAAGTTCCCTGTCAGGAGTTAAAGGGCCGTGTGAGTGACTTTATTGGTCACCTGCAGACGAAGAATAATATCTCCTAGCTAATCTCCCTGGTCCTGTCCCACTGCCTCTAGCCTACCTTCTCTATGCAACATCGCAGGGGTTAACAGGTCCATACGAGAGAGACTATTGGTCGCCGGCAGGGGCCTCCTCTGGCATCAACCAATGAAACGAAGAAACAAATATTCGCACAAACAGAACGTGCGAACGGGTGAATATTTGTGGAATACAAAGGTTTTTTTTTCATGAAGACAAACACGAAGACAAACACAAAGTCTAGCAGGCACCCTCTTGTTTCTAAATAATCTGCACATACAGGATCATAAGACACGTCCTCAATTTACAAATCTAGAGCACATGCATTCATAGATACTGTAGCTCAACTTTGTTCCCATGCATCAGTACAAGTACGCACAGCAGCACTCTACCTCATCAACTCTGAATGCTATCCCTCACTTCCAATGTGTACCACTTAAAGGTCCCCCAACCCAGTGTTTTAACGTCAACAGCCCTGGGCTGGTGGGAACCCTGTGTTATACAATAATTTAGAAATGTTTGTAATATGCTACAGAGCAAATCCCATATAATTAGCAGTAGACTAAACATCTGATAATTGGTTTTCCAGAAAACACTTTATAATTCACAAGGGACATATTTATTCAATTATTAGTGCAACAATACGTTAATTTTTTTACATGCTGCTTATCTGATCTTGTACAGTGTATTGTCCATTTTCAAAAACCATTTGATGGGGAGCATAAGCAGTAGACTCATTCACTAAGATTCATATGAACTTGTTTGTTTAATGAAAATTGACTGTTTCTACGAATCTCTGAAAATGAGGGCAATCCCTGACAAAACTAAATGAAAACGAATTGCAAAACCGCTGAAATCTCATTAAAGTTTTAGTTTGCCTGCTATTGATGAGTTATCTCTCCCTCTCACACATTTTCTGAGACGTGGCTAGTAATTACAAAATGTTGCTTTATTCGGGGCCAAATAAGGCTTAAATAAGCAATGATTAGCATTTGTGGCAGTATTTTTTAGAAAATGAGGTTATTTGTTTTATGTGGGTACAGATTCAAAGTGGACATATGTGGTGGGCATTCAGAGCCCAATAAATTTAACAGGTGTTGCTTAATAAATATCAGCAAATGCAAGCTCCACATAAAATAATCTTTTAACAATATAATTAAAAATCTAAAAAAACAATTTACTGTATATTAGAAGGGTGTGAAGATGAGGAAAAGAAAAAATATAGGTATCAGGAGTTCTGTGGACCTCAAGTAACTTCTACTGGGAGGCTATTCCACATATCCACCACATCCTCAGTACAGTAAATCTTCCATACATTATGTAAGACTTTATTACATTAAATAAAAGTACAAAACTCAGGGGTCCTGTGGACCTCAAGGTTGAGCTGGGAGGCAATGTTCTTACATTAAATAAAAGTCTTAGGATGAGTCTAATTAATATGAAATTGAGTGTTTGTAAGGAAAGCTATGCATTAATATACCTCTACAGATGAGCAGGGATTATGGTATAATAAGCAGCTTCTATTGCAGGCACTGCGTGTGTGCACTACATGACCCTCCTTTTCTCCCTGTGTTTGTTTTTTTTTTGCAGCAGGACATTGGTTCGCATACTGACTCCCCCACTATTCTCTGTATCTGCCAAGAAATCAGTGGAGATAAGAAAACGGCTGGAGAAGGTAAGTGGGCAGGTGGGAGGTGCAGATTCAAGGCAGAGGAAGGGTACTGGTATTTTGGAACTAGCTGAATTTTCCCTGAATCTCTTGTATAAATCTTAATCTTTTTTTTTTTTTTTTGAAAAATAAGATTTATTGGTCAAATATAGAAAAAAATGTGTAGTACATGTGTACATTCCAGAAATCACAAACATTCAATAAAGCACAATACCGGTCAAAGGAACAAGTCGTCTGGAATTGTTCTTATAATATAGATAGAGTGATATCTTCACAAGACGGAGAAGGCTGTGTAGATAATGTATCACTCACACGGATACATATAAACTGGGTGGTAAAGTACGATTGAAGGACGTGTGAGTGCGTGTAGAGATGTTAGCATAAAAAACAAAAGAAAAAGAAAGGAAGTCCCAAGGACCAGCTGTGAACCATAATATGGAAATAACAATGCACAACGAAAACATAACATTATGTTTCCCATGGTTACCATACGAGAGTACGGTGTCATGTGTGATATATAAGTATTAAATAACACAAAAAGGAAGAAGAAAAGAAAAACAACAAAAAAGAAAAAACAATATGCATGGAATACAGCAATCTCCGGCTATCTGTCTTTGTCCAAGAGATATGTGTCCCTTCGCTAACTAAAACCATCCGGTCTGATGGTAAGACCTAATTCCCCTCAAGAGAAGGCGACCGGCTAGCGACACCAGCCCCCGTTGTGGAGCGACGCGGGGGCCCAGGACGCAAGAGGAGCAAGTCACACCCGGAGTCCCCCAAGACTACCTCACCTATCTGAGAGGATGGCCGAATTTAGGTATGGTAACGCCAAAAGGTGCCACATCGTCCACATCTTAGTGTGAGTTTCTAAACGTTTAGATTTAGTCTATGTCAATGCCTCCATATGTTCAGTAAAGGTAAGGTCGTCTCTGAGTAGCGACAGGTTCGGTATGTTAGTGGATCTCCAATGTCTTGCTATCAGACATTTTGTCGAAGTGAGGATGTGCAAGGTCAGAGGTCTATAACACGGGGCTATGCTTTTAGGTAGCATGTCTAGCAGTCCAATTTTAACAGTAGGAAGTATCTTAGAGTCTAGAAAGGAGTTAAGGAGGGCAAAAATTTGCCTCCAAAATGGTTGTGTAGCAGGACAATGCCACCAAATATGACTCATCGTGCCAGGAGCACTTAGGCATCTCCAGCAGAGGTTGGAACAAGATGGAAAAATCGCGGCCAACCTAGTCAGGACCATATGCCATCGAAAAAGGACTTTCCGATTGGCTTCAAAGTGGTTCCTGCAACGTGAAATGCCAATGAATCTAGATACCGCGGACGACCAGTCCTGGTCAGAGAACTCTGTGTTGAGTTCCTTTTCCCAAGCTTTCATGTAGGGCAACTTGGTTGGGCAAGTATGTGTAACAATAGCATCATAGCATATGGAAATGGCATGTTTGGTAGAGCCCGGGGAGCACAGGAAAGCCAACAGTCTGCAGTTTCCGGTACAGTCTGGATGGGAGAACACCGTCCGAAGAATATTTCTTAGTCGGAGAAACGTGTAGTGTAAATCTTAATCTTTTAATCACTTGATGAAGTGTTACATTCTGACCACTTCTGGTACCCCTTTCATATCCACTTCCAATCACCACTGTATAATTTGTGGTTATTATCAAGCAAAGTATGTTAGTGTCTGAGGAAAATTTGAAATGAGAATAGTAAATGAGAAATAGAAATCAGAATTTTAGGGTTATACTAAACACATTTTATAAAGTATCTGCATTCCCTTGAAATAAAAAAACATTAATATGTAATGACAGGGATGTGTATCTATTTCAAAAGGAAAACAGAATTAAAATAACGTTATAAAAATGTAGCCTGTTATAATAGAAATATTAACCCCTTAAGGACCAGGCTGCTTTCTACTTTTTGTACCCTTTGGGACCGAGGCTGTTTTAACACTTTTGCGGTGCTCGTGTTTAGATGTAATTTTCTCCTTATCCATTTAGTGTACCCACACAAGTTTTATATTGTTTTTTCATGACAAGAAGGGCTTTCTTCAGATAGCATTTTGATCATCTTATCTAATTTCCTATAATAAAATACACCATCAAACCATATATTTTTGAAAACTAGATACCTCAAGGTATTTCAGATGCTGGTAGTTTAACCCTTTCCATGCACTAATTCTACTACTACCCTTTGTCAAACTTTGTGATAGTAATTTTTTTTATGTTTTTTTTAAATCACAAAAAATTGTGCTTCAGGTATAGATTTATAGCTCCTGGTGTCACTTTTAAACAAGACCCCAATTTGTATTCAGCAACATCTCCTGAGTACATTGATACCACATGCATAGGTTTTTCATATTGCGCATTTTTTAACTTGGAACTTTTACATCTGGTCCTACTGCCCTCATATCCTAATAGGAAACCGGCTAATTAGAGATTATAATAGCCTTGGTGCATATATAATCTAAATTTTAATAAAGACAAATAATTTGCATAACATCTTTACTCTACCACCAATAGCAACAAAAGAGACAAACATGAAAATCAAAATATCTAACCAATCAACATAAAACAGGGACTATAAAGCCTGAAGACAGCCACTCCTCCTCTTACTCTCTGACAAAGCCTTTACTTGGGCCAATCTGCTATGGGAGACTGAGAAACTAGAAACTAGTACCGTATTTGCTCGATTATAAGACGACCCTGATTATAAGACGACCCCCCAAAATCTAAATATTAGTTTAGGAAAAAAAAAGCCTGAATATAAGACTACCCTATAGGAAAAAAAACTTTTACTAGTAAATATTAATTCATGTAAACAATTTTTTCATATTTAATAAAAGCTATGATTGAGAAAATTATATATTTTATTTCCTTTTATTTGCCAACCTGCCCCCCCCAGTTATGCACATCTGCCCCCAAGGTTGCCACTCTGCCCCCAGAAATGCCTTATACCTCCTATTTGCCACTCTGCCCCATGATATGCCTTTAAACCCCCTATATGCCAGAGTGGCATATAGGGGGTTAAAAAGCATTTCTGGAGGTATTTATATATATAACTGCTAACAGCAATCAAACTCCTATCAAGCCAAGGCAGCCAGTACATGCTGAAACCTGGGGATGATAGGAGTTTGAGTACAGCCTCCCTATGCCATGCTACCACCCCCCCCTTACACATCCATGCTATCACACACACTGAGTCACAAACATTTAAATACTCATTCATTCCATTAATCTCACACATACTTCACACATTAATCACAAAAACCCTCCCCCACCCCCTTACCTGAACTGCAGATCTCTCACTCGAAGACTTCTGCAGACGCCCGGCTGTGCGAGCAACTTCTCTAGCCCCGCCCCCAGAAGAAGGAGGGGGGAGGTAGAGTTATGTGAGGACTTTGAAAGCTTCCTGTTCTCCTGCTGCTAATAGCACAGACGCTGCTCGCGGCCAAAGCACCGGTAAGTAGCATGGCCCCAGCAGAATTTTTTTTGTGGTCTGATTAGAAGACGACCTCGATTATAAGACGAGGGGTATTTTTCAGAGCATTTGCTTTGAAAAAAACCTCGTCTTATAATCGAGCAAATACGGTAATACGTAATTACCCTGCGTTTGTTGCCATCTTTCTCAGGGAATTTGACATTCCAGGTTGTTCCACCTCTGTCTAATAGGCAAGGAGATCAGACAGCTGCAGAATATGCTATTGAATTCCATACCCTAGCTGCAGAGGTTAATGGAACAATGAGGCACTTGTAGCTACATTTTTATATGGTCTCTCTGCCTGCATCAAGGATGAAATTGCAGCACAAGATTTGCCTAAAGAACCTGTGGAGTTAGTATCTTTTCTCATACTAATAGGCATTAGTATGAGAGACCTTCCTATAGGAAGCACCTGCAGAGGCCTCCTATTCATTTGGCACCCACACTTTTGTCCCCTTCTGTACCTCCCTAACCTCCCATGCCTCCTGGTGATGTTGCTTCTGATGGTGTGACACCCACGCAGCAGGGTTTCACGTGTCTCTCTGTGGCAGAGAGGGCCTTTAGGAGGAGGGAGGGTCATTGCCCCTACTGTGGACAAAATGGTCATCTGCTGAGATTGTGCCTTACATGTCTGAAACACCTTTACCTACGGTCCTATCGGGGACAGATATTAGGTGAGCTTTCCGCATCCCCAGATAGTCATAAACATAAGCCTATGATAACCATTATTCTATCCTGGGCTGACCCATCTGTGACTACCCAGGCCTTTGTTGACTACGGTGCCACTGGTTATTTTGTGGATAATACCTTTGTTGCCAAACATTCCATCCCACTACGGTCCTCTTCTTTGCCTATGAAAGCTATCAATGGGAGACCTCTACAACCTGCTCCCTTGACTATGGCCTCTTCCCAAACTCCAAGTAATCAGTTCTCCCCATTTTCCAGTGGTCCTTGGTTAACCTTGGTTGCAAAAACATAATCCAAGTTTTGATTGGCGCACAGCTGGTATATTGTCCTGGTCCTCTCAGTGTGCTGCTACTTGTCTCAGTATACTGGTCAAATTCTTATGTATGTCCTCGGTAACTCTGATGTGTTAGATAAAGTACAGGCAGGTACTCTACCTCCCTACAGGTCTTATGACTGTGCTATAGATCTACAACATGGTGCCATACCTCCTAAGGGCCATACATACCTCCTGAGTATGTTGCGGATGCGCTATCCCAGGGGTTCATTCATTAATCTACTTCTCCAGATGGAGCAGGTTTTTTCTTTCTAACAGAAGAGTTTGATTAACAGATAGAAATACAGGTCAAATTCTCTATTTTGTTACAGTTTGTTGTGCACGTTGCGCTTTTTGATTCGAAAAAATGACACTATGTACATTCTCATGACACATAATTACACGACTTTCTTATTCTTATAATAAAATGTTGACAACATTATATAATTCTCACATGCTTGTGATATGAATATTAATATCCATACATGTACTCTTTTTTTTTACTTTTAATAGTGTCATATATGGTATACATGTCTATAATATGACTATCAATATGTATTATCTTTTCTTATGTTCTTTGAAAAATTTGGAAAATTCAATAAAAAAATAAAATTAAATAAAAGAAGAGTTCAGGCCATGCATTGATTACAGGGGAATCAATGGCATTACCATCAAAAAAATCTCACTCAATTACGTTAATCACTGAACTTTTCGACCGCCTCAAGGGAGCTATACAAGCCAGGGTACCACCAAGCCCTTCAATAAATCCAAAATAAAGAAGCAAAGGCTCAGCACTCAAATGGTAAGGTGAGTTTCAACATACAGGTCTTTCTCAGGCTGAGGACTGCCTTGTGTGCATTCCAAATGATGGCTGGTGAGAGATCCTCAGAGGAGTTTGTCTGAAAATAATCTGCTAGCCAGTCAGATATTTGTGACATATGTTTTTCCATGGCCAAAAGACTTGTTGAGGCGCCGGAAAAAGGTAGAGGTTCCCTAATTGTTAGGATTACGGGGGCATTATCTGACCAAGTGATTGCAGCTATTTTGCTGCTGATGGCACTATGGCAGGGGTCTCCCTGCTTAAAAAGAAGAAGTTAATGCTTGAGTAGGAGTTGTGTGGAGGGAAAAAAAGAAAAATCCCTCTCTCCTAAATGCTGAATGCACCAAACATCATATAGTTGATGTATATGAAGCGGACGGGACAATTTAGAGCCTTGCTGTTTTAAGAGTTTGCAATGCTTGGAGTTGGAAATTGTTGAGTTATCTAGATCAGGATCTAGAGTGATGTTGAGATCTCCTGATCATGATCAGTGAATTCAGACCCTTAATGTTCAGGGACATAAGAGTGAGGTGAGCCATGGGTAAAAACGAAAAAGAATGCTACAGCTAATATGTCCAGCACCCAGGAAGATGTGGTCAGGTGTCCCGCCAATCAGCATCTTGTGCCCCCGACCGAGGCCCCAAGACAAACCATCTTGCAGTGGAGAAATGCAAAACATACCATTAGAAATAAAACCATAAACAAACTGAAAAACAAATAGTAAAGTGCCCAACAGTAGTGCCACTTTTGGTAGGGGTATGAATTAGTAAATCTGTAGGTATGGCTATGCGTTGTGATCTCTGACATTGTAACTGACATAATGAGCAGTGAGTATGTGTGTAAACACACTGTGAACCTAAGCTAAAGATGCCTAATAACACTGAACCTCCATCTATAAAATAACATTTGTGGGAAGTGAAGTCTTAGCTGGGGTGTGACGCCTCTAGGAAAGAGGAAGAGCGCCAGGCCAAGTATGTGCCATGGTTACCTTATGACACCTGGAAACAGTACACAGCAAGCTGATACAAGATGATGCAAGTTGCGAGAGTTCAGCTGGTCCACGGGAGCCTTGGAGAAAATGTTGCTGTCCCAATCAAATGGCACAGAGTTCTGGTGTTTGGGTAGGGCCAGTGTACAGCAGTGTTGAAGCCCAGAGAGGGCGAGTTCATCTGAAGAGGAATAGGATCCAACTGAAGACTGCCTAAATTAAGTAGCTTAAAGACCACTTTTCTTTTTACACCAGGGTCCATTCTGGGTCAATCCTGGGTGGAGACGGGTAAGGTGAGTAGGTAGGAGACTCTGGAAGCAGAGATGGGGGCAAGAAGTTTCAGTTCACCAGGCTCCTCCTGCATTCTTGAAGTGTAGTAAAGGTATAGGTACGTCCATCTCTTGTAACCAGTAATTTGACGGGGGAATCCCCAGCGATATTTGATGCCTTTATCCCAGAGAATCAGAAGCATTTGGTGGAACAATTTGCGCTTTTGAAGTGTGAGAGAGGAGAGATCAGAGAACAGTGAAATCTTTTTAAACTGTACAGGAAGTGCTGGTTTGTGAAATGTGGCATGCATGATTTTTTTCTTCCAACCAATTGGTTGATGCTAGAGGAGGCCCCTGCCGGCGACCAATAAAGTCGTTCTTATGGCCCTTTAGCTCCTGACTCCTGTGAACCTAGTTCTATATGTGTCTATAATGCAATTATAATCCCCTGTAATATCTTTTTTCACCTTATCCACTGGGACAACACTGGGTAGGTTTACACTTACCAACGTGTATAATTAGTCATTTAATTTAAAAGCAACGTACAACGTACATTCCCCTCTCCCTTGCTCCTTCATTTCCTACTAGTATCTGATATAATCAGTGCTTTCCCTGCTAATATTAGGGTCACTTTAATCTTATGAGTGCATTAAAAATATAAAATGAGTGCTATTGCTGCAGTGGTACAAGTGTCAAGTGTCTCTCCCAAGCATTCTTCTCAACTTAGATGGTGAGAAAGCTTTTGATACTGTAGCAGGGCTAAATCTTATCAGGAATTTGAAATTTTGATTTTTTGGGGGGCAACAATCCTTAAACTTAGTATGGAACCTCTACGATGCCCCCCAGACAACCCTAACAGTAAATTAGAGGGACAAAGAGTTCATTACTCTGGAGAAAGGAGGCCATCAGGATGCCGCTGTCCGACCTTCTGTTTAATCTGACCCTTGATCCGCTGCTCAAAATCCTGAGTCCTGTGTTCACGGGGGTAGAGGTTGGATCAGAGGAACTCTAGTTACCAGCATTCGCGGATGATGTGCTGCTGTATGTCTCGAAGGTGATGCACTTGAGACACAGACTGTGACAAACCCATATCCCCTCTTATGGATTACGATGGGCCCCAGAAAATATTGATTACCTAGGTATAAAACTTCCCAAGCACCACTATAATATACACGCTTAACATTAACCCTATTATTAAGAATGTTCTTCAAGAGCTTAAAACAAGGAATCTTTTAAAGCTAACATTTACAGGCCGGGTGCACCTAATCAAAATGATTAGTTTAGGTTGTGTTTCTCTATGCTTATTTTGCAGGTTTCGACCAAACCCAAGAGTTGAGCAGCCCCTCCTGCCACACAGGTGCCTCATGAATGGTGTTTAGAAATTAGATAGGACTCTCTAAGCTGTGACACTTTACGTAGTGACAAACTAAGCAATATATGGCCATATAGTCTGACAGAATACCCAATATTTATGCTTTCGATAGGTGTTTATCGAATGGTATTCACTGGGTATGCACTGAATTCTTGCTTTGTTTTATGTTAAGTGCTATAGTTCAGATGATAGGCCCACTTATTATTGAAAAAAGTATAAGAGATATAGCCTGGAAAGTAATCTGTTGCCTGTACCATTACCAGAGTATTACTTTAATTACAGGAATACTTGTAATTCCTATCTCGCCGCCCTCAAAGATGTTAAAAATCACAGCACATTCCCATATAATAATTATTATACTATAGAGGTAGCCAAACCATTAACAATTGTTTCCTTCAACCTCAGAGAAGAATAATCCCCAAAATTACTGTAAAACCATCTCAGTTCATATAATATTTTTAAAGTTCTAAGTTAACTTGTAATGTTTTCCCTCCAGGTTCTATATGTATATGTATATAGATTTATAAGTATCATCTGTTAGCTCTATTCGCTCTTAATATTTGTTTAAATTGGAACAAGAAGAAACTCACTATGATGTCCATTGGGATATGTTCTAGTAGGTTTCTGGGTTAGTCATATGATGTAATGGTTCCATTTGTGCATTAGTCATATGATGTAATGGTTCCATTTGCGCAGTCTGGTTGTCCACATTTAGATAATTTTTTTAAACATCCCTAAGAGGAAATCCTTTAGTTTATCTTGGGTGTATATTTCTAAAGCATAACACGTAAGTAGTTTCTACTTGAAAGATCTTCCAGATCATTTAGTTTAGCTTCTATATTACCTAGTGGTTTTCCTGACACTTGTGAGAAGGATGGCATTTTTGACACTTTAACGTATTATGCTATCTTTAGTGTACTTATAATCTTAATTTTAATAATGACAGGAGGCAAATATTTTGCTTATTTTTCTATACTCACTCCAAACAGCAGCACTGAAAGAGTTAAACTTTTGAACCAATAAAAGACATCCTTAGTCTTTGAAGGCCACTGTTCCAAGCCACTCCTCCTCTTTCTTGCAGCGGAACTTTTGGGAAGGTTTGGGTATGTGTCAGATAAGCAATCTAGTTTTAAAATATAAGATCAATTTCATAGTGATGCACTACAAAGGGTTTGGAACGAAAGGCTCCAACAGAAATGGGAAACTCTCCAGGGGGTCAGACAGCTGAAGCAGAAGATGGTGTATTTTAATCTAAATGTGTTTTTTTCACATAGACTGTCTATCTCCTCCATAACTGGGTCATACAAGAAATCTATGGAAAGAGGGGTTGGGAGGAACAAGGGACTCTGGGATGACTAGTTAGGCGATGCAATAGTCAGTCTAAGAAAAGAGAGCGCAATGAACAGAAGTGTTCTGGGTCAATATAGTGTCTGGGAGAATCCTGTGAGCTGAGACAGGTTTCCCAAGGATGAAGGAGAATTTAAAAGAACTTGGGCTTCATTAGTCACACATTCCCTGTTAGAGGGTCATAATTTCTTACACCAGTAGACTTGTGTTAAGGCACAGGCCAGGGCACAGACCAGGCAATGGCAGACAGACACATCCAGCCACAAGACTGTCCTCCCTCCATATTAGAAAAAATAATAATTGATTTCTCAAAGTAAGGAGAGTGAGAGAGGAGCCGCAGCAGCAGTAGTAGGCCAGGGCAGGCACTGGCAGATGATATGTAGTAAAATAAAACCATACCCCTACATATTAGTGGATTCGAGTATATAAAAAATAGATAATGGACTGTTTTAGATGTTACAGAAAGCATTTATTGTAAAGTAAAAGACATATGCTATTTTTGCCTTTATAAATTCAAACAGCCAACACGATTAAAATGATTCTGAAAATAGTGTACAAAACTAAATATCCAAACCCTGCTTTTCTGGAAGGTCTGCCATTGCTTATGTGCCTCATTAACTCTCTATTATTGGGATTTATTGTAGCAGTTGGATGTATAGCTCATACAAGGTGTCTTTTCCCCTCAGTGGTAAAGTGATACAGGATATCTTGGTGCCTTAAAAATATATGAAAACAGATATAAAGGAATAACAACTTCAGGCTAAGTTAACATCCTAAGCGTTCTCCAAATGCCTCTCGTTTGTATTGTATCTCATTAGTCAGCAGATTCACTCATTCACCTCATGTCATAACCTGCGTTTTTGACCCTTTCACTGACAGACAAAGGAGGTATGGCAACAGCCAACCTGAGGGGGTCAAGTTGCTGAGTAAGAAAGCAGAACACATTTAGCAGATGATATGCTCAATGGAGAAAATCCAGTTTGGTCTTACACATTAACAGTCAGAAGAACACACATGAAAAGTTTGTTACTTTAGATACCTTAGTGAATATATGGAAGCAAAAACTTTATGCCCAAAATGTATAAATTACATCACCCCAGAGAGCCTGCCCCTGGTGACAGAAAAACATGCAGTCCTGGTAGTAAAATGACTTGGCAGTGACTGAAAATTGAATCAGTATATATTGAAAACCTACGTATTCAACTCAGCTTATAGGATGTATGTAGGCTTATTATATTGCACATTAAAATATATATATATATTCAGTATAAGCAGAAACACAGCTATATTACTATAGTAACTCACATTCAATAGCAGGAGCTCACAAAATAAAAATATGCTAGAATAGTCTAAAACAAAATAATTTAGGACTAATGTAGAAGAAAACCATTTAAAATATTATTGGTATCTGAGCTCAAAGAAATTAAATGTATAATTTAAGTGAAATATTTAAATGTAGCTGTAACTACTTTTAACGATAATAAAGTTATTTTCCCCTATTGTGTGATTATGTTGTGCTTACAGGTCACTTACCTTTTGTTGATGCCTAGAAGGTTTGTGAAGGAAGAGCAAATTATGCATTACTCCCAGTTACCACCAGACCAGGGAACACCACTATCCTGAGGCACTGATAGCTTGCCAAATCTACTGAACAGCTGTTCCCGGATAAATTAAGATGGGTTTTTTTTAAATAATAAACACAGCTTGTTTAAAAAGCTGTTTCCTATGTCAACATTAAATTGACCTTGTCTCAGTGGCCAGAATGGAATATCTATCAACAAAGAAGCAAGGAAAACTAAATATAGTACCACACTAGTATTGTGGATATTGATTTATCTATTGATAAACCATAAACAATTTCTAAAAATAATATTTATTCAAAAGAAAAAATAATATTAATATTTTAAAGCTCAGGCTTGTAAGCTGATAAATCTTTGCTTTCTGATACCAAAAAAAAAACAAGAATAAAAATAATGGTCTATTATGCACATAATGTGATTTTAATAGAAAAAAAAACCAATGGTTACTTTTTTCTCATAAAAGGCCCTAGTGATCTCTGCTTCTCTGGAGATGTCTGATACTTTCAGGGAGGAAGTATCCACGTGCAAGCTCTAATTTAGCAGTGGCTTACCATATTATTCCACAAAAGGCAATTAAACATTTATAGTAGCATGTGTAATATAAGTAAATTTACACTTACAATTTATATCCTTGGTGGCTAGCAAGGAAAACAGGTGGACAAAAATAATAATAACTTGATACTATGAAGCAATATTGGTTTCTACATACATCTGTATTAAAAAAGTAACCCTCTTTAAATTATGTGGTTTTACATATCAGGACATAACAATCATTTGTTCCTTAGCAGGTCGAAAATTAGGTAAATACAATCTCAGATGACCACACGACATATTACACTGTGCCACAAAATATTCAACAAAAATAAACCCAAAATAAAGAAGCCATGTACACCTTATGATTCAATAGCTTGTTTTCTGTATGGCTTTATCAGTCTCTCACATTGTTGTGGAGGGATTTTGGCCCACTCTTCTTTACAAAGTTGCTTCAGTTCATTGAGGTTTGCAGGCATGTGTTTATGCACAGCCATCTTAATGTCCTGCAACAGCATTTTAATTGGGTTGAGGTCTTACTTCAGCCATTCTATTTTAGATTTGCTGGTATGCTTGGGATCATTGTCCTTTTTCATGACTCAATTTCGGCCAAGATTTAGCTGTTGAAGAAATGGCCTCACATTTGACTCTACAATACTTTGGTATACAGAGGAGTTTAAGATCGACTCAATGAATGCAATATTCAACCCTCCACCACCTTGCTTGACAATTGGTATGATGTGCTGATATGCTGTGTTTGGTTTTTGCCTAATGTAGCACTGTGCATTATGGCCAACCATCTCATCTACCAAAAGGACATTATTCCAGAAGTCTTGTGGTTTGTTCAGATAAAGCTTTGCAACCTAAGCCATGCTGGCATGTTCTTTTTAGAGAGAAGAGGCTTTCTCTTGGCAACCCTTCCAAACAAACCATACTTGTCCAATCTTTTTCTAATTATACTGTCATGAACTTTAACATTTAACATGCTTAATGTGGCTTGTAGAGTCTAAGAATCA